>NC_029789.2:124662065-124677154 GCF_000816755.2 Arachis ipaensis | reverse complement strand
AAGATGAAGCCATTGGCAAGGGTGATGCCTCCAGACGATTAGCCGTGCCGTGACAGGGCATTGGATCATTTTCCCGAGAGATGACCGAAAGTAGCCATTGACAGTGGTGATGTATCACATAAAGCCAGCCATGGAAAGGAGTAAGACTGATTGGATGAAGATAGCAGGAAAGCAGAGGTTCAGAAGAACGAAAAGCATCTCCATTCGCTTATCTGAAATTCCTACTAATGATTTACATAAGTATCTCTATCCCTATTTTATTATATTAAATTCGAAAACACCATTATCACTTTATATCTGCCTGATTGAGATTTACAAGGTGACCATAGCTTGCTTCATACCAACAATCTCCGTGGGATTCGACCCTTACTCACGTAAGGTATTACTTGGACGACCCAGTGCACTTGCTGGTTAGTTGTATCGAAGTTGTGACAATTATGAATGTGTAATCACACGCGTACCAAGTTGCTCACGTGCCAGAAATAGTTTGAGCCTGGACATCACAATTTCGTGCACCACTCATAGGTTGGTTATTGGAGTTATTCATTGATCTAATTTGTGAGACAAGAGCTTGCAAAATAGCGTTCAGACCATTTAGAGTGGCATTAATGTTATTTTCCATGGTCTGTTGTCTCCAATCAATAGATTGTAGTAAGTCATCATTAGAGGATGAGGAAGGATAAGTAATTTGAGAGGTCTGCTGTTAGGTATTCTGTGGTCCTTGGGATTGCCTCAGGTGAGGTGCTCGGTAAGGCTGGTACTGGTTCTGCTGCCTGTTGTTGTTATTATTCCACCTCTGATTTCCCTGATTGTCTCTGCCTCCTCTGTTGTTGTTGTCCCTCCAATTCTGGTTAGAATTGTCCTGCCATCCATGGTTGTAATTGCCACCTTGATTGTACCCTTGGTTGGGGCGGTCATAGAAGTTATGAGTGGCTGCCACGGTGTTGTCTTCCTACTGGAGTTGCGGATATTCATCAGTATAGTGGCTATAATCAGCACAAATTCTGCAAACTCTCTGTAGGACTAACTGTTGGTTTTGCTGTGGTGGAGAAGGTTGAGCTTGCTGAACTTGTTGTTGATTCAATTACATCTGCTTTAGCAAGTTGGTCATTTCACAGATACTCTGAGTTAGAGCAGCAGTCTCTCTGCTAGAGGATACTTCTGCAACGGCTTTTGCACGGCCTTGTTTCTGCCTGTGATTCCTAGTAGATTCTGCTAAGTCGCTGATCAATTTCCATGCCTCATCAGTGGTCTTGTACTTTTTCATAGACCCATTGCTAGCACTTTCCAATGTGGTCTTATCTTGGGGCCTCATGCCCTGTGTGACGTAGCCGAGTAACACTATCTTGTCAATCATATGGTGGGGGCATGCTTCCAGAAGATTATTGAAGCGCTCCCAGTATGCTGGCGCAGTGTAGGCGCAACTCTCGGGTCAATGTATGGAGGGGTGAGATTTTTCAATCCACGCGTCCGCGCACATGGCGCGCCCACGTGGATGGTCGAAAATGCTTGAGGCACGCGTACGCGCCAGATGCGCGCACGCGCAGGTTGGTGCTCTGTTTTTCAAAAATTTTCCAAGTTATTGCACCAAACCAAGCATTCCAAACCTCCAAACAGCTACCCAAACACCTCAAAACCTTATTTAACATATTATACTACCAACTAAACTCAACAAACAAAACAAAACATGTAATTAAACTAATTACCAATATGTACAAAAGGGGAAAAAATGAAAAGAATTTACCATGGTGGGGTGTCTCCCACCTAGCACTTTTGTTTATTGTTCTTAAGTTGGACTTGTAGGGAGATCCTCTTAAGGTGGCTTGTGCTTGTAACCATCTTGGAACATCCACCAATGCTTGAATCTCCAGTAAGCTTTAGTCTTCAAAGATGATAACTCCAAGCCTTGATGGAGTTCCACACAAACCATGGGCTCCCAAGTTTGATTCTCCTTGTGCGATCCGGGATCCCATACTTTGTTTTGACACCCATCTTCAAATTGATCATCATGATTCCAATTGGGTGGCATGACCTTAGAATTCTCAATTAAGCACCCAAACATTCTCCTAGACCCATGCAATTTGGTTCTACACCAACCATGGCTATTCAGCTTTGAGCATACAACCATTATGAACTTAGAGTGATGTTTCCAACCACTACACAACTCTCTCCTACTCTTAACTCCACAAAGAGCTCTAAGTTGACCATCATTTTCAATCAAACCATATTCAAGTGAGAAATTAAAGTTTAGGGATAAGAATTTTATCCACTTGAATGTTGTGTTGGATGATGGTGACTTAGGAAGGGATGGTCCCAATGATCTTGCAAGCTCCACTCCCTTATGCTCTTCCTTGACGATCTCCACCTCTTTACAACTTTCCTCAACTTCAACCTCTTCCTCTTGGTGGCTTGCTTCCAATTCAATTTATTCTTCATTGCTCACCAAAGGCATGAGAGGTTGTGTATCTTCTTCTTTGATCTCAATTTCAAGCCCAATGGGAGAGGATTCAATTGTAGATAGAAACTCTTCAATGATTGAATCCATTTCTTGATCAACCTCTTCAAAGTCTTCAGTCATTATATGCCTTGGAGGTTGTACACCCTCCTCAACATCAACATCAAGCATCTTGGAAGAGGACTCTCTAATTCTACATTCCCATGGACTTCCAACATCTCCTAGATCTTCAACCACTTCTTCTGGCTCATTCATCTCAACTTCTTCCCCTTGTGACAATTCTTGCTTCAACTCCTCTTCTTCACTTTGAAGCTCTAAACTCACTCTTTCACTATGCTCCTTAATTGCTTCTCCACATTCATCAATGGGAGTGCCTTGGTTGCTTAGGCTTAGTTGGGAGGAGACCATATTGCTAACGACTTCCGCTAGGATAGCTATCTTGGCTTCTAACTCCTTAAACTCCTTTTGGTTCTCTTCTTGCCTTTGAATATAAGAACTAACACATTCTTGAAGAGGATCATCCATTGGAGGTGGTGTGGAAAAAGAAGGTTCATTGGTTGGGAAGAAAGTTTCATAATTGGAAGTTGGTCCATCTTGGTAAGGGTATGGAGATGGTGTATATTGAGGTGGTTCTTGAGAGTAATTGTGTTGGAATGGTGGTGGTTCCATGTGTGGTTCATATGGTTCATAAGGTGGTTGGTATGATGGATAAGGGTTGGGGTCATATGGAGGTGTTCGGTGAAAAGGGGCTTGTGAGTAAGGTGGTGGAAAATTATGTTGAGGAGGTGGTTCATAGACATATGGTGGTGGTTGTTGAAAATCACAATAAGGGTCACCACATCCATTAGATTGATATGCATTAGGATTAGAGTTATACCCATAAGAATCCGGAGGGGGTTGTTGCCAAGAAGGGTGATCAATCCTTTGAGGCTCCTCCCACCTTTGATTGTTCCATCCTTGATGCATATTGTCATTATAATTCCCATTTCCTACAACATAATTTGAGACAAACTCATAACCAAAGTGGTGAAAATTCATAGTAGCAAATAAAAGCAAAAGCTAACAAAAATAAGCAACAAAGTCCTAAAACTAACAAAAACTAACAAATAAGTAAAAGGCAAATATATTCACAATATTCACAATAGCCAATAATGTAACACCATTGTAACTCCCCGGCAACGGCGCCATTTTGATTTAAGAGATTTGTCGTGGTATAGAATTTCCTCAAATGAATGAATTTTTGTTGCAAGTATAGTTCTACACCAACAAACAATCCTCCCAATAAAAAATTTTGGTTGTGTCACAATTAACAAACCCCAAATGAAAATTAACCGGAGTATTTAGACTCCGGGTCGTCTCACAAGGAATTGCAATGAAGTGAATGATTATTGGCTATGAAGGGGCAAGGGGTTTTTGGTTGATAAGAGAGGCAACAAGATAAATGACAAGAAAAGTAAATCAAGCATGTAAATAAAGAAAGAAATTAATAAAGAGAGACATTCATGGCAAAGATTGAGATTATAGGCTTTCTAACACATCAAGGCATCGAATGGAATTAAAGTGGATTAAAATCACCAATTTAAGGGCCTAAAAAGCATGTTTTTACACTTAAGCACAATTCAAGGGAGAATTACAAAACCATGCTATTTCATTGAATAAATGTGGAAAAAGGTGATAAAATCCCCTAAAATAAGCACAAGATAATCATGAAATCAGGGTTTATCACATGGGGAACAAGATTTGCAAAATTCAGCAGCGTCTTTAAAAAGAGTAGGCCACCAGAATCCACAGTCTAAAATTTTTCTAGCTGTTCTTTGAGGACCGAAATGTCCTCCACTCTCAGATGAGTGGCAGGCCTCTAAAATGGACTGAAATTCTGATTGAGGCACACATCGTCTAATTACCTGGTCAGCACCACACCTCCATAAATATGGGTCATCCCATATATAATATTTGGACTCGCTTTTCAGCTTGTCTCTTTGATGCTTAGTAAAGTCTGTAGGAAAAGTGCGGCTGACTAGATAATTAGCTACAGGCGTATACCAAGGGACTACTTCAGATACTGCTTGTAAGTTGTCGAATGGGAAATTATCATTTATAGGAGTAGATGCATCCTTAATGTGCTCAAGGCGACTCAAATGGTCTGCCACTAGATTCTGGTTACCACTCCTATCCTTAATTTCTAAATCAAATTCCTATAGTAGCAGTATCCAACATATAAGCCTTGGTTTGGACTCCTTTTTAGCTAATAAGTACTTTAGAGCTGCGTGGTCTGAGTACACTACTACTTTAGTACCAAGTAAATAGGCTCGGAATTTATCCAGAGCGAACACAATAGCTACGAGCTCTTTTTCAGTAGTAGTGTAATTAGATTGAGTAGCGTCTAAAGTTTTAGACGCATAAGCAATGACGAAAGGGTCCTTACCTTCGCGCTGAGCCAGCGCTGCTCCTACTGCATGATTGGAAGCATCGCACATGATTTCAAATGGCTGGCTCCAGTCTGGTCCTCTCACAATTGGAGCTTGAGTCAGGGCAGTCTTCAGCTTATCAAAAGCTTGCTCACAATCTTCACTGAACTCGAACTCGATATCTTTCTACAGCAATCTGGATAAAGGTAATGCTACCTTACTGAAGTCCTTAATGAATCTCCTGTAAAAACCTGCATGGCCAAGGAACGAACAGACTTCCCTCATGGAAGAGGGGTAAGGTAAACTAGAAATAACATTCACCTTTGCTGGGTCTACAGAGATACCAGTATCAGAAACAACATGCCCTAGAACAATTCCTTGTTTCACCATAAAATGACACTTTTTAAAATTTAAAACAAGGTTTGAACTAACACACCTGTCCAATACTCTAGATAAACTATCCAAGCAAAGGCTAAATGAATCACCATATATGCTAAAGTCATCCATAAAGACTTCCATACAAGTCTCAATAAGGTCAGAGAAAAGACTCATCATGCACCTTTGGAAAGTAGCTGGTGCATTGCATAAACCAAATGGCATTCTCTTATAAGCATAAGTTCCAAAAGGACATGTAAAAGTAGTCTTTTCCTGATCCTCAGGGGCTATATGAATTTGAAAGTAGCCTGTATAACCATCTAAAAAGCAGTAATGGGATTTACCTGACAGGCGATCAAGCATCTGATCAATGAATGGCAAGGGATAATGATCCTTGCGAGTGGCTTGGTTGAGACGCCTATAGTCAATGCAAACTCTCCATGAATTCTACACTCTAGTTGTCAGAAGCTCTCTTTGCTCATTTCTTACTGTTGTGACTCCAGACTTCTTGAGCACCACTTGTACTGGGCTGACCCATTCACTATCTGAGATGGGATAAATGATATCTGCTTCAAGTAGCTTGGTCACTTCCTTCTTGACAACTTCTAAGATGGTGGGATTCAATCTCCTTTGAGGTTGACGGACAAGTTTTGCTCCCTCTTTTAAGAATATTCTGTGCTCACAAACTTGAGGGTTGATACCCACTATATCCGCCAAGCTCCATCCAATCGCTTTCTTATGTTTTCTCAGTACACTGAGTAGCTGTTCTTCTTGTTGGGAAGTGAGCTCCCTCGCAATAATAACTGGAAACTTCTGCTTGTCCTCAAGGTAAGTATACTTGAGGTGTGGAGGGAGGGGTTTTAATTCTAATTTCTGCTCATGGCCAAGCTCTGGATTATCCGGAGCTGGTGATAATGATAAAGTGCTCTCATTGTCCTCTGAGAATGTCTCCACACTTGGACCTTGCCCTATGTACTTCTTTTCTAATTCTTCTTGGTGAACTTCAGCTACGGTTTCATCAATGATGTCACACTGGGAGATAGAATGATCTTCCGGAGGGTGCTTCATAGCTTCATTTAAACTGAATTTTACTATTCTGCCATCTATTTCAAAAGAATAAGTTCCTGAAAATGCGTCCAGCTTGAACTTTGAAGTCTTCAGGAATGGTCTTCCAAGCAGGATTGATGATGGCCTCCCGGAGTCATTAGGGGGCATTTCCAGGATATAGAAATCAATGGGAAACATGAGCTCCTTGATACTCACTAATACATCTTCAGCAACTCCAATCACTGTAATAATGCTTTTATCTGCCAACACAAAATGAGCTGCCGACCTTTTTAAGGGAGGGAGCCTTAAAGAATTATATATAGACAAAGGCATTATACTAACACACGCTCCTAAATCACACATGCAGTCAGAAAATATCACACCTCCAATAGTACAGTTAACCATACATGGACCTGGATCACTACATTTTTCAGGTATACCTCCCATTAAAGCAGAGATAGAACTACCTAAAGGAATGGTTTCTAATTTATTAATTTTATCCTTATGTATACATAAATCCTTTAGAAATTTCGCATATTTAGGTACCTGTTGAATAACATCAAAAAGGGGAACAGTTACCTCAACCTTTTTGAATATTTCTACCAATTTGGGATTGAGTTCCATCTGCTTCATGGGCTTCCTTGTGAGTTGTGGAAAGGGGACAGGACGGGTATTCAGCAGTTTCAACATTCTTTAGTGCTTCACCCTGTGGTTGAGTTTCCTCTTCTTCAACTATGTCCTGTATGTCCTCTTCCTCTTCAGCATCTTCCATTTCCACTGCATCTTCAGCTGGGGTGTGTTCTGGTGGACTTTGCTCCTCTTGGTTCCTCTCCTACAGTGTGGTTCCGGATTTTAGAGTAATGGCATTGATGCCACCCTTGGGATTAGGTAAGGGTTGAGAAGGAAGTCCACCGGAGCTTGAAAGTTGGTTTGTGGAGTTATTTAGTGATCCAATCTGTGAGACAAGAGCTTGTAAGGTAGAGTTCAGACCATTTAGAGTAGAAGTAAGGTTGTTTTCCATGGCCTGCTGTCTCCGATCAATAGAGTGTAATAACTCATCATTAGGAGATGAGGATGGATAAGTGATCTGAGGGGTCTGCTGAGATGCTTGAGGCTGCCTTAGATGAGGTGCTCTGTAGGCCTGATTCTGATTTTGCTGTCTGATGTTGTTATTGTTATTCCACCTCTGATTTCCATTGTTATCTCTGCCTCATCTGTTATGATTGTCCCTCCAATCCTGGTTAGAATTATCTCTCCAACCTTGGTTGGAATTGTCCTGCCATCCATGGTTGTAGCTGCCACCTTGATTGTATCCTTGATTGGGGCGGTCATAGAAGTTATGAGTGGCTGCCACAGTGTTGTCTTCCTGCTAGAGCTGCGGACATTCATCAGTATAATGACTATAATCAGCACAGATCCCGCATAATCTTTGTGAAACCAACTGTTGGCTTTGCTGTGGTGGAGAAGGCTGAGCTTGCTGAGCTTGTTGTTGACTCAACTGCATCTACTTCAGTAAGTTGGTCATTTCACAGATACTCTGAGTTAGAGCAGTAGTCTCTCTGCTAGAGGATACCTCTACAACAGCTCTTGACCGGCTTTGTTTCTGCCTGTGATTCTGAGTAGATTCAGCTAAGTCGCTGATCAATTGCCATGCCTCATCAGTGGTTTTGTACTTTTTCATAGACCCATTGCTAGCACCTTCCAATGTGGTCTTATCTTGAGGCTTCATGCCCTGTGTGACGTAGCCGAGCAACACTATCTTGTCAATCATATGGTGGGGACATGCTTCCAGAAGATTGTTGAAGCACTCCTAGTATTCGTAGAGAGTCTCGGATTCGTCCTGAACAATCATGGAAATGTCTTTTCTCAGTTTATCGGTAACTTCAGCTGGAAAGAATTTTTCCAAAAATTCTCTTTTAAGCGTATCCCAGTTAGAAACAGTTGCTCCGGGTTTAGTGTAGTACCACTCTCTTGCCTTTCCCTCAAGAGAGAATGGGAAGGATTTTAACAGAATAGAAGTTTCATCAGCACCATCACGCTTAACAGTAGAACAAGCTGTCTGGAAATCCCTAAGGTGCTTGATAGGCTCTTGAGCAGGTAAGCCATGAAACTTGGGCATCAAGTTGAGTAGTGCAGTCTTTATTTCAAAATCTACATCCACCGCTGGGTGATGCGCTTGAAACGGCTGCAGTGTGAAATCTGGGGCTCCAGCTTCCTGGATAGTAACTCTCCTAGGTGCTGCCATGTTACCTGCACGTGAATCAATTGAATCAGTAGGAAGGGAGCTTGTTTCTTCCTTAAGTGACGTTTCAGATTCGTCCTCGGAGAGGACTAACCGACGCCGAGCTTGCCTTATACGTGAAATAGTTCTTTCAATCTCAGGATCAAATACTGGCAAGCTTGGATCAGGAAGTAAAAAAATAATCCAATGGTAACTCTGAACAAATTAAGGATATGAAAGAGTAAGTAAAAAAATAGAGAAAACAAACTAGAGAGATAAAGTCTTGCGGAGGTAATAACTCTTCTCTATATCCTAATCTAAAAAGCAATAAAAACGAAATCCTAAGAACTATGAATGTGTAGAGAGAAAACCTAGAGGAGGAGTAAAGTCAGATCTAAAACTAAAAATTATGCCGAATGAATGTCCTCTCCCTGGTCTCTGCATGTTTCCTTGCTCTAATCTGCATTTCTGGGCCGAAAACTGGGTTGAAATGTGGCCCAGAATCCACGCCAGTGATTTCTGCAAATTTTACAGATCGCGCATGTCACGCGATCGCGTCATCCATGCGTTCACGTCATCCAGCGTTTTTTCTTGCCACGCGTGTGCGTCGTCCACGCATTCGCGTCACTCGTGCGGCTTCCAATTCACGCGTTCGCGTCAGGCACGCGAGCGCGTCACTGTGATTTCCTCCATTTCGCGTGGTCGCGTGAGCCGTGTGTTCGCGTCGCTTCTCGCTGGTAATCTCCTCAATTTCTTGTGTTTCTTCCATTTTTTGTCAGCTTCCTCTCCATTCTCTAAGCAATTCCTGCCCTATGAAGCCTGAAACACTTAACACACAGATCACGGCATCGAATGGTATAAAGAAGAATAAAAATATACAATTAAAAGATCTTTAGGAAGCAAGTTTTCAACCATGGAACAATTTTGGGAAGGACTTGTAATATCATGCTAATCATATGAATAAGTGGGTGATGACTTGATAAAACCACACAATTAAACACAATATAAATCATAAAATAATGGTTTATCAGAAGGCCTTGTAGCGAGTTGCATCCAAGGCATCGGCCAAATACATCCAACTTTTGAAATTGCTTAGGTGATGTCTCGAGTCGGTCGTTCCGTCGTACAAATGCATGTCCGGGCTTTTGAAGTTTCTAGAAACTCTAGCCTGCATGATATCTTCCGTGAAAGGATCTTCTCCTTCCAACGGGGTGTCCTCTCTAGTTGTACGCGAATTCCTACCTCGGATGTCGGATTCTAACTTCAAGAGATTTTCCTCCAGCTCTCTTCGTCGCTCGATTTCTTTTCTCAAATTTCTTTCTGCCTCCCGCTGTCATTCTAGCTCCTGCTCTAGTTGCTCAAGTCGGCCATGATGTACGTGTAGTAATCCCATGAAATCGGTAGAATGGGGTTGTTCTTCCCATTCAGGGTGGTGAACCTCTGAGGGGATCCTTCTGTAGGGATGATCACCCGAGGTGCCTTCCCTGTGTGGTTCTTCTGTTCTTGGAGGAGGTACCACAAGGGTCTGATTATTGTTGACCATGTCTTGGTGTTCTACTCAGACGCTGTGCGTCCGTCTTCATAGTGATCATCCGCCATAAAACGTCGATCCCTAGGTCCCGACAACGGCGCCAATGTTCCAAGAGTTACCTGAAATTGGGTTGCCTTTGGCCTTGTAAGTGAGGCATAAATCTTCAATGGGGCGGATTCCAACTTAGTCCACGTCTGGTGGCCGTCGTCCGAGTTGTTAGTGAGAAGGTGGGGGTGGTACCTGCAAAACACTTCAATGCTTATATCAGCAAGGGTCTTAGCAGGTTTTTAGTGTATTGGACTTAGTTATACCTAAAGGTGTCAATGTACTTATTGGGAGTGAGCCAATAACCACCGTTGGAGTAGTTCTACTTTTGGTGGTAGATAACCGTCCCTTGTGTAAACCTCGCTAAAATCGGTAAATAATTAGTTAATAAATTGAATTTTAATTAGGAAAGCTAAAAATTCAAAACTAATATCAAAATAGGATAGAGCTCATCAAAACGAGAATTTTGATACCAATTTCAAAAATTTAGCCCAAAATCGGACCGGAAGGGCCGAACCGGTTGAATCGGGGCCCAAACCGGGCCCGTGGGTCCAATCGGACCCATAATTAAAAAGAAGCAGCAGCTTCTTCTCCTTCATTTGCACCCAACGAAGTCAGCAGAATTGGGGGAAAGGGGAGAGGAGCTCTCAAACCTTCACCACCTTTGATCCACCATAACTCCTCCGTCCGGACTCCGATCGCCGTACCGTTCGCGGCCATGCGCTCAGCGCGTTGAGCTCTACTTTTCTATTCGATCAATTTCATTGGTAAGCCTCATATTTGATTCAGAATCTCTATTCCCCTTTCTTTGGTGAAATTAAAATCCTATAGTGAAATCTTGTCCAATTTTGTGTTTTATGCTCAAGTTAGCTTCTGGGACTTATGGGCTCAAGCTATTGAGCATATGGGTATGGTAAGGACACCATAACCCTAGCTCAATCTTGCATTTATAGTGAAAAAACTGAAATTGAAACATATATATGAATTAGGTGTAGATTAAGTGGGTATATATGCATTGGAATTGAATTGGGAGTATTTGGAGGCTTATTGGTGATCAAGGCTTGGTTTGTGGCTATTTTAATTGAGCTTAGAGGGGCTGTGTTTTGTGTTGTGAGGCTGCCTTGGGTGAAACAAAGTGATCGGCCAAGGTATGGTTTAAGTTTCGCACGTTTAATATTTACGGTGTTGTGAAAATTAGGTTAGAGGAACCATAGGATAAGTTAAATTAGTTGATTGCATTTAATGATTAGTCTTGTAATGTTGTTGGAATAAATTTTTGATGAATATGTATTGGAATTATGAGGTGTTGAAGTTATTAATTGTATGTTCTTGGATTTATTTATGATGGGTTGTGTTGATGTTGGTATATATTGATGGAATATGGTTGGTGTTTGTTAATAAAGAGTTGTTATATGAGTTGATATGTGTTAATGAAGGGTTGATTTATGTTAATGACATTTAATTGGTATATGTTGATAGAAGGTTGATAAATATATGATGAAGGGTGGTATAGGTGAAGAGTTGATATAAACAAAGGAAGGGTTATTGATGTATGAGGTAAATGTTGATAATTATTGATGATCAAGGTTTGTTGAATTGGTTAAAGGTAATATGGATAATGGTTGTTAATGAAATAGGTTGATATGGTATTAAAATGCAAGTTGTAAAGGTAAGGGACATGAGTGGATGAAAATGAGGTTTTGTTGAGAATTGGTTAAAAACAAAATTTTGATGAACTTTGGACGTCCATAATTTGCTCCACAAATTCCGTATTGAGTTATGAATTGTTGCTAATGAAATATGGTTCTAAGCGCTTTTGATTGATATCAATTTTGTCAAAAATGAAATTTTATAGAGAACGTTATGGACTTTGAAAGTTTGGTGTAATAATCTGTGTTACGGGATGGCAAAACTGGTTGCAGCTAGCTTTCTGGGCATTATGCCCATTTTTTTGAAAAAAACGCCCATCCACGCGTACGCGTGGCTCACGCGTACGCATGACGTGGAATTTTGGCGACGCATGCACGAGAAGCATGCGTATGCGTGTGTGTATATTCACGCGTACGCGTGACTTGATGTACGCTCCATGCGTGCGCGTGGCCTATGTACGCGTGGATGCTGCCTGCTGCAAACCAGTTTTAACTGTTCTAAACTAATTTTTCACTTCTAAACTTCTATTTTCTTCCCTTTAAGGCTTAAAGTATGGTTCTAGGTCCAGTGGATAAAAGAAGCTAGGAAAATAAGATAACTTGAGGGTGAAGTAAGAGGTAAATGATGGCTTATATGAAGAAGATGGGAATGTTAACGAAGTTTAACACTAAGGCTTGATAATTGATGATGTATTGATAATGAAATTGCCATGGCTTATGAATGATATCTGAGACACAAGTTTTCCTGGGTAACAGAACCGTGGCTCGCCACCACATGTTCCAGGTTGAATCTCGATACTCTGTTGACCCTACGTCGTAAGGGTGACTAGGCACGTATAAATTCCTGGATATGGATAACACCTATTGAGTGATTATATGATGAATGAATGTGAACTATATGCATAGACTCTTGGGGATGCGCGACGGAGGACAGTCTAAGGTTTTCGAACTTGTCGGGTTGGCTGGATAACCGACAGATGGGCCCGATCAGCCATAGGATAGGCGTGCATCATATGCATTTGTTTGTTTTGATTACTATGCATTTCCTGGGTTTGCCTAATTGATATATAGCACCTACTACCTGTCGTACTTGCTACTTGTACTATCTGCTCATTACTTATGCGTGAACTTGTTTGGTTGCTTGTTTCTATTGCATTATGAATGATGGAGTGATGGAGGAAATGGAGAAATGGTTTGGTGTTAGGTTAGGATTGAAATTGAGTAAGTTAGACAGATTTAGAATACCTACCCCTGTTTATGGTTTCTATTTAGTAATTAAGTTGGATAACTGAATAACGGATTTCTAGGATTGCCTATGGCATTCTCAGGACCTTATTTATTATACGCGTGGCATTTTTACCATGCTGAGAACCTCTGGTTCTCATTCGATACTGTGTTGCTGTTTTTCAGATGCAGGTCAAGAGGCTTCTCACTAGGCGTCTGGATCCTTGAAGCGAAGTAGTTCTTGGGTGTATTTTGGATTTCTGTTTGTAAATATGTACATATGTATCTAGCTTACTCTCCAAGTAACTTGTGTATGCTGCTCCTCTTAGAGGTTGAAGGAGAGATCGGAGTTTATTTTGGTATTTTGGTGTATTTTGGGGATACTTATGTATGTTTATATGTATATATATATATATATCCTCCGGCCAGCCTTAGCTTCGCAGGCTGATTCAGGGGCTAGTTATACTATTTCCTTGGCTTTCCTTTACTCTTTTGCTTATCTTTATCATTTTCCTATTAGGTTTCTTAGCACGCAAGTAATCCTTTCCATTGAGCATTGCGCTTTTCATTTTCGCGGTTTTTGTTTACCCGTTTTGTTTCAAGGCTCCTAGTATATTATACTCTTCTCTATTATGTATTTATTTTGTTGTTTAGAGGTCCGTAACACCACACTACCTCTATTCTACGACTTAAGCGTAAAACTCTGTGTAGTAGGGTGTTACACCTTGATCCTAAGGTGGTTATGATCCCTCTTCTAGAAGTGGGTGAGAGATATTAGAGGAAGTTATAACTCCTTCAGGGGGGATTATCTTCTGGTAGTGTTCTCGTCCGACCTTACACAATAGATATATTTGAGCTTTTATATGCTTTTAGGCCTGACTTATGTTTTTAAACCAGGTATGAACAAATTGTATTTTTAAATTTTATATTTTTAAATTTAGTTTTTTAAATAAATTTTTATTTAAATATTTACTTTCTTTCAAATTTTAATATTATAAATAAATTTTATTTTCATCTCTAAGTGAATATTCTTACCATTTTTTCTTGTAGAGATTGTTTCTCTTTGTAAATAAAAAAAAAATATTAAACTAAAATTTTTAAAAAATATAATATTAAAAAAATATTGTTTTCCAATGTCTCCATTCAATTTAAGGACTAAGTCGTGGCAGATCAGAATTTCATTGAAGGGTTTGTTATTAGCTAATAAATTATTGCATGCGAAATTTGAACTTGCGACACTTACTTAAATAGACCAGTGAACTAACTATTAGACCGATCCATTTTATTTTATAATCATTATTATTATATTATTCTATAACGGATAGCATTCTGGCACCAAGATTATCAGTCTTTGGAGTTGTTGGATGCTCCGTAATAGATTCTTGTCTACTCTTTTTAATGAGACCCGCCTGATGTCACTCTATAATATGTAATGATAATCGATTTGACTTCGAGTTATAGGAATATGCTGCACCCGGAGGAGAATAATTAGATAGTAGTATAAGATATTTTTCTTGGCGTTTAGTATATTTTATAAGGGGTTAGAATCCTCGGATAAACTCCTGTTTAAATTTATCTTCAATATAGATAAAAATCTACCACAACTATAAATGAAATTTGTTATTAATAAAATATATTTTGATAGTTTGGGTCGTTGCTATAATCTCCAAATATTCGCTCTAGCCTAAATAGCAACTAGCAATGCATGCTGCATACACGATACTTAAGTGACAAAAAAAATACATAATGCAATTATAACATAAATAAAAAATATTTTTGAAAAAATTACTAGAAGCCAAGCCACCACCTTTGCTCTGTTAGCCCGTCAACACTCTAAAAATCTCGCTCAATCAGTCAGCACCTCTCCTCTGCTGTCCCTAGTCGTCTCCTTCTTCTCCAACCTCTGTTCTCAAAGTCAAGCTTAGATAAATAATTAATGTTATTAAGGGTTTTGATTATTAGGGCGTTTTTTTATTTGTTTCCTCTTACATCTTATCTCTGTCTTCTTCTTTCCTTTCAATATGTCTAAGTCTCTTCTATGATATATAGTATGTCAATGATATATAGTATGTCAAATGTTATTAATATGATATATCAATTAATCATTTTATAATATATATGTGGTATTAACATG
>NC_029789.2:124653234-124660050 GCF_000816755.2 Arachis ipaensis | reverse complement strand
ATTTTTATAAATGAATTTGAATATTAATCTATTCTTAAATTATTAAAAATAATTTTAATAACAGTTGCACTTTACAATATGAGTTGGAAATGCATCAACTTTTTGTAGTGAATTATAGTAGTGGATGGTCTTAAAACGAAAAATGTGTACAATAAGTGAATACTAATGATATTAAAATTTGGTTTGAGAATTGAACACATTAAAATGGTAAACAGTTATATGAAAATAAATTTAGATTATTCTTTGCTATTTTTTAAATTATTTGACATACTAGAAATATGAAAAATTTTAAAGAAGATATTGTGATCTCTATTAATAACACAAATATGACAGAGAGGCTAAATGAGAAGAAAGGAAGGTCTTAGGAGCAATGAAACCTAAAGAACCAAGTTCATGGGATAACGCGTTTGGTATAAAATATTGGAGTCGAAGTTTTGGAACACATAAGGTAGGAAAGAGATGGAAGAGTATGACTATAATATACAAGTATACAACAATTATTAATTAAAGTAGATCACATAGACGGAATATAATGAGGAGTGAGAGGAATAAAGTGTGACTTTAAAAATAGAATAATTATGAGCGGTTAACATGGTAAAATTATTTGAGAGAAAGAGGTAAATATAATAATATTTGAAGAGTTCAATAATGTACAAGAAGAGATAATTTATTTATTTTTTGTCATGACAATCAATAAAAGTTCTTCATTTTTTTTTATAAAATAGTTCTATTATATATATATATATATTATATCAAAATAGCACTATTAAAAATAACAAAGTAGAAAAACAGCAACTAAAAATATTCATAAAAATATTCCTCAATTTCCTAAACCACAAAAATAGCACTATTTACGCACTACTACTCCCAGAAATCTAAATAAATCATAGGAATCCCAAATTTGAATGTTGTTAGGGTTATGGAATGATACATCAAACTAATTCAATATTTTTATTAGCCACTGTAGTTGACACAGTATCATTACCATCACCGTTCTTCTCTCCATTATTACAGGAACAATAACAGGCATATAATATCAGCTGAATCAGTCCAGACAAAGCTCCAATTCCATTACTTACCTGCAGCCATATGTATTACTAGATTATTAGAGACTAATTAAAAATAGATCCGATATTTGAAAAGTTAGTTACCACGTACCAGGACGTAAATATCAAAAGGGTGGATGAGAGCGTATATTGTCCAGCACACTCCATTGAGGAAGTTAGTTAGAGATAGCCAAAACGGCATATATTCCACACTCTTCGTTTTTATAACCTTTGCCTTGTCAATAATTTAAAAATATACCGAAACTAATGTCAGTTTTGGATGACATAATAAACTTTTGTGGATACAGTTATAGAGTAAAAAAAAAACTTAATACATGTAAATACAGTTATAGAGTTTTTTTTGGTGACTAAATACAGTTATAGAGTTATAGAGTACAAAAAAACAAATACATATAAATAAACTTAATAAATATTTTAAAATAAATAATATTTTTTAACTAATAAAAAATATTTTACATTAAATTTAATTGATTTTAAATTTAAAAATAAATATTTAAAAGATTCTAAATAATCCAATTTAAAATCTTAAATTGGACATTATAATTTTAAATAAGATTTATTCAAAACGACTAAATTTTAAATTAATTTGAATTAAAGAAAACCTTATCTAACTGTATCCAATACAAATCCTAAGCGTATGGGTTTAAATAAGAATTAAAAATTATGCAAACATATGGGATAATTAGGAATTAAAAATTGAAAACTTACCATGATCGTAAGAGGAGAGACATACATCATGATATTAAATATATCACACAGTACACCAACCACTAACGATCTTTTGTGAGTGCCATGTAGTACCAGCAACGTTATAAGAGCAACAGCGGCAAAGAACAAAGCCTCTAATCCCAGAAGGAGTAGTACCTTCCTCTGAAATTATTATTAGACAATATAATTAATAAGAATAGCTAGATTAACATAATCTACACGATTCAAACTTATAGAAATTAAAATAAAATATTAAAAAAATTAGAAGAAGCATCCATATACAGACCCGTCCTTTGTTAGTGGCATAAATGTAAAAAATGGTGAGATAGACGAACTCGAAGACAAGGCCAACGCCATTGATGGTAACCACAAGAAAACTGTGAGGGTGCACGAAAGGAAGCCCATAAAACACCCAAAACGCACAGTTTAAAACCGTTGCTATATATGGATCGGGTTTGAACTCTTCCACGGACTTTTTCTTTATTATCCGATAGAATGTTGGTCTGAAAGAAACATTCATTCAAATAAACAAACAAAAAAATTTAAAATTGAATATTCTGATAGGCAAAAAGTAAGAAAAAAAGTTATTGATAACCTGATTAGCTATTTAAATGTTGGATTAGATAATGAAACTTTAATTATTACTTGTTTATATCACACGGGTTCGACTTTTTCTTTATTTTTTTCATTATTATTATTATTATTCCAAAATAGCATTTTTCAAGTGGAAATTATTAAAAAACTGAAAAAAAAAATCGCAAAATTATATATATCCAAGGTCCCTAGAAAATTTATTTTTCTGATAATGACAGTGCATGAGATTTCGGCAGTCATCATGAAAGTTTTATCGTTATTTTATTTTTTTATTTGTATCATAATTAATCTTTAACAATCAAACATCAAACAATGATGAACAAATAAGCAGAATAACATGATCAATCACACCGAAATTATTGACAAAGAACAAAAAAAAAAAAGACGCAATTATAACAAAAACATATAAATAAAAGTAGATGCTGAGTCTAGAGTTAGTTTACGCTGGTGAGAAAAACAAGCCGAAAGAGATCACATTCCCTGCGCACAGAAGCAATGCAAAAACCTCTCAGAAACTCGCATAAACACGTAAACCTGTGTAAATCTCATTCAATTCTCAACGGAACAAATTAAAGAGAGAAGTATGAACAAACCTATAATGCCGATAACGGTACGAACAAGTGCAGCGCTCACCATCCTCCTTCTTCTTCTTCTTCAATGACACCCAAATAGAGAGAAAGAGTTAAGTAAGCAGAAGAGTGGAGAATTGACAGCTACATGCATCAACAACTGCTATATATATATATAGATAGATAGATAGATAGAATATAAAATCTTTTTGGATAACTAATAGAAAAAACAAAAAAGATAAGTTAGTTAATTATCTTTATTGTATAAAATATTTTATACGATCATGCATCAAAATTAAACTTTTTTTTATAATAGATAAATTTAATTAATATTTTTAATAGTTAAAGGGAGTGATATTTTTAAAAGATTTTAAATAATTTAATTTAATTTACTAAGGGTGTATACAGTGTACACTATACATTGAGCAATAGAAACAGATCGAGTCCAATGAACTAGTCTAATGAACTAGTCTAAAAAATTATAAGCCCAACAAAATAAGATGAAAAAAAAATTAAACTACTATTTTTAGTCATAAAAATTAAAAATAATAATAAATTTAATTAACAAAATGAACAAAACTAATTTTGTTGGTACGAATTTCGTTCATTTATAATAGATTTACCGATATTCTGAAATTTGATAAATAAACATTATTTTATTTGAATTAATCCAATATAATTGGTTGTTAACATATATAAATTAAAATTGAAAAGTAAAATAATTTTGTCCTCATATTTAAAAAATAAGTTTTGAAATGTTGTTTCAAATGTCGAAATGGATTTTTGTCAAACTAATTTGAAATATATAATTTGTAGAACTTTAATCATTTTTAACTTGAGAGATAAAATTATTTTATCCATACCAAAAAATCTAAAATCCTATCCAATTAATACGTTGAATATTGGATTTGATTTTATCACATTTTTCATTGCAATCTGAATTTTATAATAACTATGCCTTGAATTTATAAAGTAAATTCTTAACTTAAAATTCACTTTCCATTTAGTGTAAATTTGATATCCAATGATAGTTGTTGCCCTTTCACATGTATTTTAATCATTTTACAATTTATTTGAATCTCTTTATTAAACTCCAAATAGTGGAGAGCGTACATATATTTAGGGTAAAAGACAAATATATTTGGATGATGCCTAACAAAAAGATGGAAGGCTCAATTTAGTTTATTATTGTATCGTTTAAGTATTAATTTGAGATGTTTAATTTTTGGAAACTCAAATTAATTAGAGGTGAATGCGGATTAGATATGACCAAAATTTTGATCCGATTTACACTAAAATTATCGGATCGGATTCAATATCCGCAGTTTTTAAGTTTGGATCCGATCCGATCCACACATTTGCGGATCAGATCGAATTGAATATCGGATATATCTACAAAACACAAAAATATTTTTATTAAAAAATATCAATAAAATTTATTTTTTCTATTCTTTTAAATATGTTTACTCTTAAAATAATATTAAACATATTTTTTTAAATAATAAATTAAAATAATACAACATATATGATAATTATTAGTTAAAATAAAACATAAAAAGAATATTTACTTATTTATTTCTTTATTTTTACATATACTTACATAAAATTCGCAATCCGATCCTATTAGTATGCGGATCGAATCCATATCTACAATTTTCAGATCGAATTCGGATAAACACTGCGAATATGCCGATTGGATCCGATCTATGAATACCCCTAAAATTAATGCACAAGTGATTATTTATGAACTACTTTAACTATTTACTTCTCTCCATTTTGGCAAAGCATATAAATAGTTACTTTTACTTCTATCAATTATGCTATTCAGAGTTTAGATTTTTTTTTTTCCCCTCACCCCTTGAATTCTAGCAAGAAAATAGAATTTACCTACCTTAGGAAAATGACATGATATGCAAGGTATCATTAGTTTATGCTATTAATAGCTTTAATAGGTTCCATGATAGAACTTAAAGTATTTGAATTCTACTTCAACCTTGATAGATAGAGAACTAGAGAAGCTATACATGTTATTGAGATTATGTTTTTGTTTTTAGACTGCATAATTTCCATAATTGATTATGCTTTGAAAACAAATTCAACTAGAAGGGTAAAAACGATATAACTTCAACTTTCAATTTTGCCGGAATGAATTCTCAAAAGCAGAATTAAATTAATTAAGCTTTGTTGCGGATGCAGATGGACAAGGCTGCATTACTAGGGAGTGTAGTAGATCATGTGAAGGATCTAAAGCTAAAAGCGATGGATGTGAGCAAAAACATCACAATTCCAAGTGAAACTCATGAAGTAACAATAGAGTGTGACCCTGATCATCAAGATGAAAGCTATGCTAAAGTGAAGATACTGAAGCACAACATTGTAATTTCAGTTTGCTGTGATGATAGACCAGAACTTTTCAGTGAACTCATTCAAGTGCTAAAAGGGTTGAGGCTCACAGCAATTAAAGCTGATATAGCGGTGTTGGTGGCAGAATCAAGAGCATATTGGTGCTATGCTCTAAGAAAAATGAAGGAGGTGGTGGTGTTTGCCTTAACATTCTCAAACAATCACTCAAATCTGTTGTTAACAACATTGCTTCATCATCTATGACATCAATTTGTCCCACAAGAAGTAAGAGGCAAAGGTTCTTCTTGCCTTCACATTTCATACAGTGATTTTTACAATTTTTTATTTTATTTTACTTCTCACTACACCAAATTAATCATATAGCTACACTTAATTTACGATTCTTATTTTAAGAGTCTTTATTCTTTAATATAGTGACATTTATACATATAATTTTTTATCTGTCATCAAAGTTTGTTTAGATGTCATTTTTAGAAAAGATTTTTTGTTTGATGATTTTTTTTAAAAGATCTTTTACAAAATTAAAAGAAATTTTATGTTTGAACATCTCATATAAAAAGATCTTTTTATTTATCAATTATATTTGAATAAAATAAGATAAAAATATAATTTTTTTTTATATATTATAGCTTTTGAAGTCATGGACTTTAATTTTTACTGTAAACACTGGTGAAAAGAGAAAGCTTAACTAGAAAAAGGTGCAGCATGCATTAACCAGAGAGGCCTGTTGATTCTGTGATTTTTAGCAACTTGTGTGGATACTTATTAATTGTTCCATGAATTTAATCCACCAAATGCAAATTTAATGCCAAATCACAAAAAGCTTTGAGACAATGTCCTGCAGGCTAGATTAATTATCCGAATAAGAATAAATGACCATTTGTACCCATAAAAGATGAAAATGTCGACATATGTACCCACACTAAATCGAAACTAAACTTATACCCACGGAAGATGTCCTCCGTGTGACAAAAGTACCCTGTCTTTGGAGGGTTGGAGTGCCACGTAGGGTACTTTTGTCACACAGAAGACATCTTGCGTGAGTACAAGTTTAGTTTCGATCTAGTGTAGGTACATATGTTAGTATTTTTATCTTTTATGGATACAAATGGTCATTTATTCTATTTTCTCCCTTAAATATTTGTTGTCAAGTTGTAAGTGATATTGCTTATTTTCAATTAAAGTTTCTAAAATTGGATAAGTCAAGTTTTTAAGAGTTTTACACTTTTACTAACAAACATTCTTGTAGAGTTGTAGTATTCTTATTAAAAAGTACGTATTTGAATAATTTGCTAAACCTCCTTTTTAATACCATTGAGAATTTGAGATATCATTACACCTTGATCATGATTCATTTAGTAATAGCAATTTTTGTTTGCACACCATTCTAGACATTCTTAACATAAGTTTTGCAAGTACATGCGAGGAGATTATCTTTACATTAACCAAAGTTTTATATAATTTTGAGGTGGGTTCAACTAAAAAATTACTTTTTTTTTAGTTAATCTCAGTTA
>NC_029789.2:124645879-124652997 GCF_000816755.2 Arachis ipaensis | reverse complement strand
AGTGCCACACATGAAAAAGAAAAACAAAAACATTTCAGACAAAAATAGGATATGTTTTAGTTGCCATAAATTCCTTTAAAAAAGTTTCTCTGTATGGTAAATGATTATATTGAAGCCTATAAACGTAAAAGAATTGAAAGCCCTCATGTATATGCCATTATTGACACAGCCATTCGAAAAATGATATGGGGTAACCTTTGCTTTTCTTATCTTTTACATGTATGCATGAAGTTTTTAAATTTATGAACACTTACACATTTTATTTGAGCAAATCCTTACCCTGGCTCTTTCTTTTCTTCCTGGCTTCTCCAGTGAAAATAAATCAATCTATAATTATACTACAAGAAAAAAAAGACCTATAGCTACCTTTTTTTTTTGCTGCACTTTAGAAGCATGACCAAAATTGATCAATAGCCATGCTTTTATGAGGGTGGCTATTGAATAGAGATTTGGCCACTTTTTTTTTGCTACGCTTCAAAAGCGTAGCGGAAGAGGTTAATAGCCACACTTTTATGGAGTGACAATTGATTCAAAATTTGGTCGCACTTTTTTTTGTCACGCTTAAAAAGCGTAGCCATAGAAATAAACCGACATACTTTTAAAGCGTGCGATAGAGTTTTATTCGATCTTCTTTTATGAATTCTCCTTTTATGAGCAAGTTATCATTATTGGTTCAATCTAAGCTTTATCTTGTTACCTGTGCAAGTAATGCCTGAATACTAGTTTTAAGTCTTACACAAGATTAAAAGGGTTGCATAGTGACTCCATGCTTTTACTGCTCTAGAAAAGTATTAGTTAGGATAAACTTCTCACTGCTGAAGTCTTGATACATTGCTCTTGATGCATTGGCGGAAGGAAGATACTTCTCCATTCTGCATGAACTTGGATTTCTTAAATATTGTGCCCCTTAACACATTTGAATTAAGACCAATAATAATTCTTATTATCTACATATTCAGTGGCGAGAGTGGAGCAGGGAAGACCAAGACAACAAAGATAGCAATACAGTATTTGGTTGCCGTTGGTGGTGGAAGTGGAATAGAGTATGAGATATTGAAGACTAATCCAATACTAGAAGTCTTTGGTAATGGAAAAACATTGAAAAATGGCATAGGGGAAGTTCATTGAGATTCACTTCAGAGAAACTGGTAAAATATGTGGTGCTAATATCCAAACATGTAAGTCTACTACTTAATTGTGATTGAAGCTACATTTCTTTACTTCCATTATAAGTTTTTAACAAAGAGTTGAAAATGTTTGCATCTATGTGCTGACTGCTGATCTATGGTGCTCTTAGCATGATCATACCATAAACAATTCTTCTGGAAAAGGTAATGATGCCATCTTCTGAGCTAGTTATTCTTCTCAATTTCTGTTTATACTACATTAAGACACCTTAATTTTATTTGATATTTGAACAGTCTAGAGTTGTCCAATGCAATGAAGGTGAAAGGTCCTATCATATGTTTTATTAGCTATGTGTTGGGACACCACTATCTCTATGGCATAAATTTTCTTGTGAATCGTCAAGGGGTCAATTTCCACCTGGTTTTTCTACTGAGGTAAGATAAGGGTATATGTTATACTTAGTTTTATGGACTTGCATACTTAATTTTCATCATCAACTTCTTCTAAAATGATTGTAGTTTGTAATCATAGCCTCTTATATAACACTTGTTGATTTGTTGAGTATCCTTCTAAAATATTCTCTAAAATATTTTTTTTATTTTTAATTGTAGGTTGCAGATTTTGAATCACCGACACAAGACCATATTCTTTGTCTATCATAAACCTCAACAACATAGACCATATTCTTTGCCTTTCATAAACCTCTTATATAACATTTAAAGGAATTTTATGATTGAATTGTTAGTTTTACATGTTTGGATTACGTTAGAATTTTTTGAATTTACATATTATGGATTATAATTATGTAAAACTTGTTGAATTCAACTTTTAAAATACATTGTTGCTATTTTTGTAAAAATTGTGTAAAATTTGGATTTGTTAAAATACAATACCATTTCTGGAGAGATAATAGAAAGTTTTGATGTTGGAGAGATTATGGCAGTTTAAAACAGTTACTAAATACAAAAAAAAATGTCACAGGAATTAGTAACTTAGTGGCGGTTTTAAATTGAAAATCTGTCACTAAAAATATTGTGACGGTTTAAATAGTCACTAAATAGTCCTAAAAATTGTCGTAAGAACTAATAATTTAGTAACAGCTTTAAATCGTCGCTAAATATTGTGACGGTTTAAAATAGCCTTGAAATATAAGAAAAAACTATCATAAGATTTAGCAATTTAACGACAGTTTCAAAATGTCGCATAATATAGCATGAAAAATACCTTGACAAGTGTTACAAATCAGTGACGGTTTTATAGTTCAAAAACCGTCACAAACAGTTTAGAGACACTCCTTACCAATGGTGGTCCAAAACCGTCACTATGTCAGCTAGTGACGCTCAAATCCGTGATGCTTTTTTTAATCGTCGCAAAAACATTTAGTGAGGGTTAAAACTGTCGCCAAACATTAAAAAAAACCATCGCAAAATGCTTTTTTGTTGTAGTGTCCTATTTAGAGAGGGTCAATTTCAGTAGGTGAAATAATTTGTTTTTCATTTTTGAATTTGTATACCTAGTAGCAGTGTTCTATAAACTGAATCGGACTAGCCGATTTGACTGGATTAATCGAGAACCAGTCTTTTGGTCGGTTCGGTTGATGTATAGAACCATTTTGCAAAAAATCGGTTAGAAAACTAAATGAACTAGCAGTTAACCGATGAACTGATAGAACCAGTCCGGTTTATATACACCCCGATTTGCTCCTCTATCCATTAAACGGCACCGTTTGATTCTTAAAGCCAAAAAAACAAACAAACACAGCTAATAGCCTCTCCCTTCTTTCTCCACAAGCAGATCAAACCCAACCCTAAAAAGTAAAAACCCTATCAGAGTAGAGTAGCAGCTAGGCATCCTCACTACTATTGGCGCCGTCGTAGCAACTTCTCCCGCCGCAGTCCCCACTGCTCAAGCTCCTCTCCCCCGTCGCAACATGTCTCTTTTAGCAACTTGTCTCTGTCTCATTCCTTCGTTGCTGCACGACCCTGTTTTGCTGGTCCCACTGCTCAAGCTCGCCTCCTCCATTGCAATGCATCTGGCGTCGCAACTCATGTGGCGTCCCCATTCAAATAAGCACTAAACCATTCATTGCATCTAGCTCTTGAAATCTCAACCTTGATGAGTCTTAATTTGCAATGCCAACCCCTAAACATCCTTCTGTTACGTTTCATTCTACAAAGCTTCCTAAGTTGGCCGTCCGTTTCAAGGATACCATATTCAAGTGGGACAATAAAGCTAAGAGAGACAAGTTTTATCCACTCAAATGAAGGATTAGATGGAAACCTTGGTAGAGAAGTCTCCAATGTTCTTGACCAACCATATTCAACTCCCGTCCATCCTTTTCGAAGGCCTTCCACCTTTTGAAAAGATTCTTCACCTTCAAGCTTTTCCTCACCAAATTCTTCCAACTCTTCTCTGTCACTCAAATCATAAATAGGAGGTTTAGAGAAGTCTACATCCATATCACTTTCAAATTCATCCGGAGAAGGTTCTTCAAATTCAAGGAGTTCATTCACGGAAGTAAATTCTTTACCAAGAGTACTTGATGCTAGATGATCACCACCAAGGAAACTCAATTCTTGCTCCATTCCTACTAATTCTACATTCACAACTTGTCTTGGAGGTTGTGCACTCTCCTCCTCAACATCAAATTCAAGCTTCATGGAAGAATGTTCTTTAATCCTAGATTCCCATGGAGGTTTCGCATCTCCTAAATCTTCAACCACTTCCTCTTCTTCAATAACTTTGACTTTCTCCACTTGCTCTAGTACAAATTCCTGCTCCTTGTTCTCCACCGGACTTTCTAATCGCTCTTTCATGCTCCGCTCTTCATTAGATTCTTCACATGAGGCCATGGGAGTTCCTTGAGTATCCAAACATTGGGAAGCTAATCGACTTACTACATTGGTCAAGGTAGCCATGAACTCTAGTTGCCTCCATTGAGCTTCACATCGCTCTTGAAGGATGATATGTAGTTCCCTTTGCTCTTGGAGACATAAAATGAGAATGTTGTTCATTGAGGATTGGGGTGGATAGGAGGGTTCATCATATGGGAGAAATGTAACCACCCACATTTTTGAAAATATAAATATAAATAAGTTAAAATTTATTTTTATAAATTGGAGTTCCTTATTTTTAGAAATTATTTTATTATAAGTAATTAAATTAATTTTATAACTATTCGAATTTAATCAAATTCATATTCTTATATATATATTTTATGATAATATATTTTACATAATTAAAACTTTAATTCTAGTAATTCATAAGTAATAAAAATTATATGTATATTTTAATTTAAGTAATTGATATTTTTAATTTAAAAATAGAGTTTAGTTAATATTATTATTATCAAGTTCCAAATCTGCCGATATGAGTAAATATCGGTATTCTTCGGTGAGCTTAGCTTTGTTAATGCTTCATCAAATATCTTTTATCCTTAAGTTACTAATGTCATTTATATTAGTAACTCGTATATATTTAATCTTATATATTACTATAATTTTATATTATTCAACCTTATATATATTATTTAGCTCATCAAATATCTTTTAATTAGCATCATTATTTGATATATTCACCTTGATTCCTTCTCTTGGCTGAATGCCATAAGGAAACCAAATGAAATAAAGCCAAACGTGGCTTATGCACATATACATATATATAAAAGGGACGCTCTAGTGTACATATGAAAGTTGAGAAAGATGTAAAGATAATTTGTCTCTTGTGCTTGGAGGCAGGACACGTGGGAGTTTGGCTTCCGTAACGGAGCAGGTTGTGGGGGGTTGAGATTTGGGAGAGGCTTAGAAGGCTTAGATATGGTGAGCCTAGCCGGTAATTAATGAGAGCTATTGAAAGAGGGTTGGATGGGTGGGTGGGCCATTGTGGCTATGGGCTTTGGCGGAAAAAGGTTTTCGGTCAAGGTCTCCGAAAAAAAAAAAAAAGATGTGCTAATGTGAAGAAAGGGAAGTATTGTCTCCACTTTCTAGCATGGTTAGGGAAACTGGGGCAGCCCAAGAGAACCGACGGTTTTTAGCGGTTCGGTTTATATATGTATAATTAGGGGAAGGGTTTAAATGGAATCAAATCCATAAATTGTAAATTGAGGTGATTGGATTTCTACGAACCAAAAAACCATAAATTTGATACACAATAGATGAATATATACATATATCATTTTTATATTATCCATTTCTAAATTTTATAGATTTTATTTCAGTTAAGATAGTGAAGGGAAGAGCTCCATTCACTATCCTAACTGATACATCGATACTGGAAAATTTTTTTCCTTTCTTATCTTAGTCTATGATCTGAACGAGTCGCACATACACCCTAGTACAGGTTCCCTGGTGCTGAGGACATCCCCGAAGAGCGGGGGATTTTTTGACATTTCGGATTGGCTGTCTTGTGTTTCTAATAAGTTGTTTCACATTTGGCATGGTGAGTCGTATACATACTGAGTTGGTTTAGATCAATCTTAACCCGATGTTTAAAAAGCAGTTATAAACTAATTAATAGAAATTTTTTATATAAATATTATAAGTTATAAGAAATCCGATAAGATAATAAGAAGATTAGATGAATAAAAAAAATAGAAAATCGTGCATTTGCGCAGAATCATTACTGCTAATTCGCAACCGCGACAAGATCAACAATTCCGTGGGCTTGAGCTTCTGCTGCTGACATAAAAGCATCCCTTTCCATGTCTTCGGATACAAGCTATACAAGTTTGCCCGTTCTTTGTACATAAACTCTTGTGATAGTTTCGCGCAGCTTTAGTAGTTCTTCTGCTTCCAGGATAAATTCTCCCGTTTGTGCTTCATAAAAAGAACTAGCGGGTTGATGGATCATTACCCTAATGATATTAATCGAAATCGAAAATAAAACCGATTATAACCGTATTGATTTAGATTTGTTTGAGACATTTTTTTTGAAGCTTGGATGGAAGGGATTCGAATTCTAATCTATATCTAAAATCCAAAACAACCAATTCAAACCACATAATTTGCTTTGAAATTGTTTTTTCATTATTATAGATACTCATGATTTGTTAAATTAGGTATATAATTTTTAAGTATTTATGTGTTCTTGGTATAACATAATTGTTCGATGTTAAGAATGAGACTTATTTAGTTTTTTCTCAGAATGCATAGTGCTATTTATATCGTTGTGTCAATGTTGGTTTTAAAGATGCTATGAAGACTTGCGACGGCGGAGTTGTATAAAAATTAATGTGGAGACTTGTTATATGTATGTATGTGTTTAGGGTATAAAATCGCAGATCGAATCCAATAGAAAGTGGTTGAAATAGGATCGTGTTGGAGTAAAGTTTCTTAAAGCAGCACGCTTATCAAACCAAACCACAAGCGAGTTAATTGTTCGGATGAGAGCAGCATTCGGATCAAAACAGAGGCAAACCGAACCGCACATATCCATAGGACAACGTAAATTGGGAGCTCGATCGGAGACTACTGAACCGGCCCAGAATGGTCCGGCCGAACCAAAGGGAACTGTTCCTAGTTCATAGTGTGCAACCCTAATTTCCTAACCAAAGTCCCACCCCCTTTGCCTGTGACAAACGCGTCTCCCGCGGCTGCTTCCCAGAGTCAAAGAATAGTCGTTGTCGTCGTGGGTGCCCCGGTCTGGAAGTGGTGTGGCAGACGCTGTGGAGCTTGATCTGGGTGTCTCCCTGCGAAGACGGTGTGTTCTAGCCATTGTGTTCACTATTCTATAGGCAGGCGCGTGTGCTTCGCGGCAGAAGGTTGTGCTGGTTCCCTGCCTGAGGTCTGGAGGCGGAGCGATGTAGTGTGCTGTCGGAGCCGTCTGTGTTAGAATAAATTTTTTTACATATCTTTTTACTTATTCATACTCATTATTTTATTAGAGTTTTTGAGTTAATTAAAAATTTTTTAGAATATAACATGATCAATGTTCTAAAAATCGGACCGGATTTATCGGTCGAACCAGGAACGGGTGTAGAAAAGGGTCTGGTT
>NC_029789.2:124639690-124645167 GCF_000816755.2 Arachis ipaensis | reverse complement strand
AATATTACTACAAGTATTTATTAAAAAATAATATTAATAGATATTATATAATTATAAAAAGAAAAAATAAGTGAGTTTATAATTAAAATTAAAATAAATTAAATAGAAGTAAATTATTTGATAAAAGATATATATATATATATATATATATTATAATTTGCATATATAGTATTAAAAAGTACAGCGGCTCAGTGGCAAGGAAGGACACTCCTTTTCCTGAATACAGTGATTGGATCCCCATGTCATGCATTTCTTGAAATTTTAGATTTCAAGCAGTTTGGTTGAACCGATCTTCAACGAGTTTGACTGATTTTCACCGGTCCATCTCAGGTTTGACCAATTCGTTTCGGTTCTATTTCTTTGTACGATTTAAATATCGGACTAGGCCGGTATTAGGTCCGGTTCATCAGTTTTTCGGTCGAACCTTAGGTCGGTCCAGTTTTAATAACCATGGTTGTCATAATGCTGTTGTTTTATTATAGCACTGTGATTCTGTGATCACTGATCAGTGTTTTGAATTTGGAATTAGTCATTCGTGACTTGTGATTTGTGATTAGTGATTTTGTTATGTTGCTCTTTTGAAAGGGTGATTATTTGTTATGTTGTTGGTTTGTCTTAATTTAGGAGTGATTAATGATTATTTCTAGTTGTACTGCTGCTGTTTGCACCATTGATTATAATTTATTGATTTCAGTCTTCGATGGAAGTAGTAATCAAGAAACAGTTGCTGATAACAATGCATCTGTTGGTAAAAATTTTCCTTCCAATCCTTCTAATTCGAACAATGCTGCTAATCCTAAATCTCCTACTTCTAATTTTTCACTCAACCAAACCAAGCAATAATATTTGCTTGTTCTTATTCTTATGGGTTTTGTTATTTTAATAGCAAATTAGAGATGAGTTTTCATGATGATGTAGCATGAACCTACACATACCACTTTTAATTCCATCAAATTTTTTGTTCTTTGCTGTTCTGCACTAGCTTTATTCGATAGGATGAAATGAAAGGAAAAGAACAGCAATGAATTCTTGAACACACTGCTCAAAATCATTATAGCCATATAAAAAGCAAAAGAATTAACGAACCAAAAGAATTAAAGCATTCCAATTCTGTGATCATAGGTTTTACTTGGATTTATGTTGCTTTACAAGTACTGAATTGAAGATCATAATACCAATGTTTGTTTTGTCTATAACGTTTTATATTTGGAAGATATTTAAGATCTATATTAGACTATAACTGTATTTTATGATGTTTATTTATAATTTATTTATTATTTTAACATAAAACGGTTCTTTCGGTTGAACTAGTGGTTAAACTGATTAGACCAGTAAATTGATGACCAATAGCTACAGCGGTTTAATGATCGGTCCGGTTTTTCGAACCTTGAACATTATACACGAATTAATGTGCATTACAAGACGGGTTTGACACTTATATAATAACACCCTAATGTAGACAGTTATGACAACATCCTATCCTATAGTACTAAATCGAACTGCGACTTATATACGCTTTTCCTTTGAGGGTTATGCATAGAAACATCTAAGAAGATGCTTCGAATATACATGTCTAAATACTACGGACAAGATACATAAAAAAAAATTGAATTCCATTTATAACTTGCTCAACTGTATCGAACGCTTGTGTATATCTATCTTGATTTCATTATACATCCATTTTTAAATATCTTATTTAATTCAAATTCATTACTTTTTTAACTTCTCATAGTTAAACTTTTTTTGCCTGGTATTTCATTCCAAAAGTCAAATTAATCACAAAATTTTTACACTTATTTTTAAATATTCTTTATTTTTTTTCAGCCCCAACACTTTTATTTGTCGACAGGTTCATCTTTTCATGAAACTATTTATTTTGCTTCTTGTTTTTTTTTTTTCCTGTTCTAACCATCTTAACACTCTAATTGCATAAACCCACTCACACTCCATGGCCCATACACGCTTGGTCCAAAGTGTGTGCTCCAATGCATTTGCAATAACGGTTAACGGGTCACCAAGAAAGCCCATTACGGGCTTCCCACACTCTGAATGCTTAGCACGGCTCCACCTATGTCCAGGCGCGACAACGCCACTGACACCTCTGCCGAGCTGCTCCCCTGCTATGATCATCATGCCACTTGTCACCACAGCCTTAAATAAAAACGAATCTCTTTAAATCTTTACACAATTACCTCTGTACGCTATAATTTCCCTATATAAAAATGTGACACCTATTCCTTTATTTCATTAAGCATATCATCATCCTTCATTTGCTTCCTGGAACTACCGAACCAAAAGAAAGAAAAACAAGAGAAAGAAAAGCCAAAAGAGAGTGAAACATGAGGCCATGGGACCGTGAAGCTTCCTTCCCCGATTTCTTCTAATCCGTAACTCCAATAAAAAATCTAATCCGGTAAAAGTGTTCGTATCTTCCTACTTTACACGTTGGCGTTACTTTTGTCCGGTAGAAGTTGATGGTGACGTAGCCCCTCTTCCCCTCGAGTTCGGCCAATTGGAGTTTTAGGAGACACAGACGATTCCTGACGTTTTCTTCTTCAGCAACTCGGTCAAAAAACTTCTCCAGAGGTCCCGTTGGTTTGATTTCGTACGGAGGTAGGGTTTTAGTAAATTTTCACCGGTTAAATTGGTATTTGATAAGTGAATTGATGTCATGATTACTTGTCGATTGAATTTATATTGATATTTGTGATACGTTTGAGGTTAGGAGGGATTAAGTACAACCAAGAACTGAGTTATTATGATGAATTTGATTTCTTGATTACGTTGGGATAATTTGAAAATGATGGAATTTGTCTGGTTTGATTTGTTGGTATTGAATTGAGATTTGAAATGATTGAAAAGAGGTTGAAAATGGTTCGGTTGGGACCCGAAAAGGGTGACAAAGTCCAAATTTAAGGGAAAATGCTGTCCAATTTTTGTAAAAATATATGAAAAGTGATTTTATTTTAAAAATCTGATTTATAAGCTTATTTTTGAGAAATTATTGATTTAATTTGTTAATAATTATTGGTCTGACTTAATAACACAAGATTTGAAAGGTCTGAATTTTATTAAAATAAAAAGTGGCTGAGCATCAAAGAAAACGTTTTAATTACTCAAAACTATTTGATTTCAATTTATTACAGAAAGTCTTATTTTTAGCTTAATTTATTAAGAAAGTATAAGGTTTTACATTCAGTTTTTGAGAATGGATTTTGTTTCAAGTTATGTCTTGAATTCGGTTTATTAAGTCAAGGGACCTCTGCCACAGAAAAGCAGAGAGCAGAAACTGAAAAGATATTGAATGTTGTTGGCCTTAGTGCCAAGTGTCTAGTGAGGACGGCGATACGTAATGCTCACTTGACACAATAGAGACGGCTCAGTGAGGACGGCGATACGTAACGCTCACTGGAGGCCGTGGACCTTGTGTGTAAATGATTGTACGGGATGCCTGTGTGTATGGAATGGCTTCCAGGAGAAAGTGGAACATGCTTCAGCTGGAGAATCAGCGCCTGCAAGTACTTGCAGAGGTCATGTTTGGCATACTTCAGCTGAAGAATCAGCACCTGCAAGAAGTAGAAACTTGGAGAGGTTATGTCGTTGGAATGCCTTATCTGACTTGCGAGTCAGATTGCGTCAGGTGCGGGTCGAAACCGACAAATGAGCTCATCACCTGCGATAGGAATAGACATGCATCATACTCTTTTGTGCATATTTGTTTGTGAGTGTGTTTCTTGTGATTGTGGGTGTGCTAAATGACTGTTTGAATTATGTGTTCTATAATTATTGAATTGAATTGTCCCTTGTTGACTGTTATTGCTGACCAAGTATATATAAAATGAACTTAACTTCTAACCCCGACCCTACTAAGAACTCCCCAGTTCTTACCCCTTATCTCCACCCCTTTTAGCTACAGGTGCGAAGGCTTAGTGCGGAATTACAAGAGCATAGAAGATTGAGTTTACGAGTTAAGTTCTTAGATTTTATTTTTTCCCCTTGTTATTTATTGTCTTTAGTTTTAGTGGGGATAGGACTTGTATTCGAGTATCATGAAATAAGTCTATGTAAATAATGCTATGTGAATATATATATCTTTGTGATTAAGTGATTAAAGTAAAAACTTTCCATTTTTTTAACTGAGGTTTCAATTCGTATTCACGAAAGCTCAATATTAAATAAAGATAGTATATAATAAAAGGGTTTAGAGGTGAGTAACGCCTGGACTTTTAGGTGCTAAAAGTTAGGGTGTTACACATCTCGTCTCCTCCATCTCGTTCTTTAGTCGCACATTTCCTGTTCTGCCACGCTCCAACCCTCCTCCTTGAGTTAATTTCTTTGAGTATTCTTGTTTTTTTTTAGTTAATTTCTTTGATTGTTGATTGTTGATTGTTGTTAACAGGAAGAATTGTTAATTATTTTTTTTAGTTAATTATTATTGATTTTTGTCAAATTTCGGAGTTAATTTAGTACTATTGATCTAAATTTTTTATTTTGAGTTAGTTTTTGCGAGTTTTTTAGATATTATCATCTATTAGGGATTTTGTGAGCCTTTTAATGGTGTTATAATAAACTTTTTTTTATACTCGAGTGATAGACAATGGTTGAAATTGTTGCTTCTTAACTTTGTTGAACTTGTGATTGACTGAATTAAATTTTATTTGTGTTCCTTCTTGTTCTGAAGCACAATAAATCTGCATTTTAAGGCTCCAGCATTTTTGACTTCGTAAACAACTTTCATGGAATATTATGTGGTAGGTTATGTGTTGCTCTTTCATATTACTTTGTTGTTTTGACTGATTCTAAGTTGCTAGAATCTTATCCTAATTTAGAGTTGCTGTTTTTTCTATTTTTGTTAATTTTTATTTATTTTGTTGATGATTACTTGATTATTATAAGTTATTGTTGAAAATTTTGATTTTAAATTTTTGTTACTGATGTGATGAGTGTTATTGCTGATTATTTGATTAGAATTTAGAAATTAATTAGAATTTTTTTGTGAATTTTTAATGATTAAATATGAACAAGCTAAGGTATTATATAAAATAGTAACATTTTAAATTGTATTAGTTAAAAATATTAAATTTGAATATTTGAGATTGTGTATTGAATTTTTAATAATTTTATTGTATATTTAATTAAATCGGTTCAACTATAATTCAATCTTAGTTGAATTATTGAACTATTGAACCAGTCACTTGATCGATTTAATGACTGATTTGGTTTTCGCCACCTTGCCTTTTAGTATTATTAGGTAAGTATAAAAGCAAGTTTATTTTGCAAGGGAGTGATGGTCTTGTGCCTCCAATTATTGTGGCAACGTTAAGTAAAGAAGTTCAATGTATGACAATTGTCCTTCTAAAATAGGAAAATAAATTTTGATAAATTGTTTGAAAACTGACCCCTTTTCAAACATGACTCTCTAATTTCTATGTCATTCTCTTCTCTTTATTTTTTTATTTACTTATAAATTAATATAT
>NC_029789.2:124627354-124639653 GCF_000816755.2 Arachis ipaensis | reverse complement strand
CATAGTCCTTTTTATTTTTTTAAAAGAATCAATAATTATGAAATTTTATATTTTGTAATGAAGTATATGTAAAAGAAGTAGATAATGTAATAGTTGTTAGAATTATAATTCATGTATTAAAAATTCATGAATAGTTATTATGATTTTGATTTTTGGTATTTTATTAGAGCATGTCATATGATTAAATACACTTTTTTTTGTGATAAGTTTATGAAGGTTGGATCAGTTAATTTAAAATTACTAGACATTTTATAAATTTTAAAATTATCTATGAATTTTGTAACGTTTTATTACGAAGATGAAAAAAGAACAATAAGTTACTGAATAAACTTATAGCCATGCTTTGAAAGAGTGGTCATATTGTACGGTAGTCATCAACAACCAGCTTTAAAAGCGTGGTCATATCTCTCGCTATTGGCACGTATTAAAAGCGTAGTCATATCTCTCGCTATTGGCACCCTTTAAAAGCGTGGCGATAGAGCAACCGATGCGCTTGCAGATGTGACCCTTTCAAAAGCGTGCTGGTAGCTAAAAAAGCGTGGCAAAAAGCTATCGCTAGGCTTTTTCCAGCTTTTTGCCATGCTTTAAAAGCGTGGCAATAGAGATGTTTTCTTGTAGTGTCTTATGAAATTAATTGAGTGTTGACTGATGCTGCAGATTGAGATTGGTTGGATTTGTGGGAACCGTAAGGTGGATATATGTCCAAATTTATGGGAGGTTATGTCCAATTTTAGGGGAGGTTATGCCCATTTTTTTCGAAAAGTTTTGTTGAATGATTTGTGTAGTATATATGTTGATTAGTGTTTATATTCTTTTTGCACACATGACTACTGGTAGCAGAGGTAGATCGAGTGGGTTTCGAGGTCGTGGTAGAGGGAGGGTTTCTACTGAATTCTCAGGTACTGTTTAGTCATCTCCTTCTACCCTGACTACCTTATCAAGCCCTGTGACATCACAGGCGAATCCAACGGACCAACAGATCATGGTCCCAAACCCGAACTACGTGCCTCCTTTTGCTACACCACCTACAGATCCAGCGACAGATCCCGCTGGGTGATTCCTCCAGTGCCTCCCAACAGGATGCTCCTCCACCACTGCCCGTCATCTGGCTGAGGATTTGGCCCGATGGCATGCAAGCGTGAGTACATACTTTTTTTTAATCTTAAGTTTATGTGTTTCGATGTATTTGTTAATGTTAGGGTTTTTTTTCTCTAATAGGTTTGCACCAAATAATAATGCTTGCACACAGAAGATATCCGAAGTCATTAAGTCAATGTACGACCACCCGTGGTCGAGCTACACGAAGATCCCTGCTGAGATCATAGAGCGATGGTTTCAGAAGTGGGTGGTAAGAACCCAATAATGTTGAATTAATAAATTGTATTTGAACTGTATTTTGTTTTGACAAACTAATGTCGTTGAAGCACTTTGTGCAGTTGAAATTCATATGAGATGTGGAACATAATCTCATGATCAGGAAGATCTACGACCACCAGGCAGCTAAACAACTACAGCAGATGATGAGCGACGTTCATCAGGGGCGCAACCACTTAATAACCTGAATCCGTCCATCTATCAAGAAGGAATTGATGGCCTATTTTAGAAATGATGAGGAGTTCAAGTGTTGCTGTCTAACGAACATCACTAACAGGGCTTCACCGAGGTCGTCTAAGTATACGGGTGGGTTGGCGACCTTCATGAACACGAAGAGCAGACTGGTAATTAGTTTGGTAATGTTTGTTAGTAGTTACTTGAATTAGTTATTTGTTGATTTATTTTATCGGTTGATTTGAATATGTGTAGTCTAAGTCGTTGGATCGTGAGCTGACACTGGCAGAGACTTTCAAGTATACCCATACCTTGAAGGCCAACATGGAGAGATTTGCTGACGAGCGGTCTACAGCCGATTATGTGAGTTTTAATTAATTTTTAATTTTCAAATTTATTTGGTCTAAAGTTAATTTACGGTTATCCTAATCACAACGTGTGTGATCTAGGATGATTACACGCAGATGTTGGAGGCCGCGATCCAACATTCTCAGCTGCCTAGTGGGAACGACGAAGCCGGCTCCGAGATCTCAGTGGTAGATTTTGATAGTGGCCTCTGAACCCCACAAGAACTGTCGCTTCGGGTTAGGGTCGTTCTTCGCTAGTAGCCTCTGCATCTACTACCAACCTTGTCGATCTGCAGGAAGTTGTCGACCTGAGGAAAGAGGTATAGAAGTTGACACAGGAGCTTCACCAACAAGCGGAGTAGTCTGAGCAGAGGTACAACGACCTTGTTGCATGCGTGGGAGGAGTCATTGTTATTACTCATACCTGACGGAGAAGCTGGAGCAGCTAGATCATTTGCGAGAGCATATGGAAGTGTACAACCATCAAATGCGCGCTGGAGGAAGTAACTTTGCTGGTACCGGCAGCAACGCTAGTAGTGGGGCACTGACATCAGCACCTACTCCGCCGCCTCAGTAGGGGAAAGACGACGACAATGACGATTACTGGAATTTGTAGGGTTTAGGAATTTAATTTTTTTGTCTACTTCATTGTATTCTTCTTTTGTGATATTTTATCATATTCAAACTATTTATTTTTAATAAAATAATTTGTTCATTTTTGTAATTTTGAATTGTTGCTAACAATTTCGTTAACAAGAGTTTTAATTTGATTACTAATTGTGACTTAACTGTGTCAAAAAAAACTATCTAGGATTTACTAGCAGACAAATTTGGCGGTAGTTGGGCACCAAAACACGTGATATGGCACCAAAGTTATCGTCGGAATAATCCGACGGTAATCAGCAACTCAGTCTCAACAAATTCATTGAAAAAATGACAAAAATTTCTTCAGTAAATAGCGTTAGATGAAAATAATCCGCCGGTAAACAGTTTTCAGTGCCGTTTATACCATCATCTCCAGGACGAAGGTAAATCCGACGGTACTCAGAGTTTTTCTTGTAGTGCTTGTCCCCAGCCACAAAAAAAAAAGATCCTGAAAAATAAAGTTGAATTAATTATTTTCTAAAAGTAATTTTTTAGTTTATAACTGTAAAAAATCTATTGATGATGTAGAATGTTAATTGATAGCATACATGACATCTAATATATTTATGAAAATCTATCAATTTAGTCGTTAGGTTATATTTGGAATAGGATTTATGTTATTGGGAAAAAAGAACTAAATTAATAGATTTTTATAAACATATTTGGTCAATGTTTAATTAGATATACCAGGTATCATGTATGTTGTCAATTAAAGCTTCACAAAATCAATCATTGATGGAAATTATTAAATGGAATGACTGAAAGGACAAATATAATTAATTTTTAATTTTTGATAGACTAATTTGATTAAAAAAATTTTTAGGGATGAATTTAAAAAATTTAAATTCAAAAAGTTTTTTATATATAAAAAAATCTATGGGACCAACTACAATATAAACCAACTAAGTCAATTCCCTTTTATTTCTGATTTTGAAATTCGAAAAATTAGGATAGTGGAGATTGTTTATTTTTTTGGTAACGAATCTGTTTTTCAACTAGTAAACTTGAGTTGGCTTCACTCCTAGTTGGTTCTCTAGCAGAACTCTTTATATATTGGTGATGTTTGTGTGGAATGCAATAATATTTAGTTATTTTAATGTTTTACACTACTATAATGACAGTTGGCAATGACATATTGTTATTTTTTGGGTAAAGTATTATTTTGGTCTTCAACATTTGCGTCGAATTCTAATTTGGTCCCTAACGTTTCAAACATCGTATTTCAATTCTAGAAACTTTCAAACGTCCTATTTCAATACCAAAAAAGTTTTAAGCATTTTCAATAAAATTAAATTTGACACAAAAATTCACATATTGAAGAGCCAATAGCATTCGATTTTAGTATATAAGTAAAATCGATCTATCAACGATCACTAATATAAAAGTCTTTTCTTTGTTTTGAAGCGTTGATAATTGATTGTTAGGATTTGAAGTTTCGTATAAAAAGAAAATTGAGAAGAAAAAGTGTTATAAAAGAGTTTTTGTTATGTTTTTCTAATACATAGAAGAAGATATGACTTAACTAGTACCGTTATTAACGTTATTAACACATTAAACCTGTTTGAAACTTTTTAGGACAGAAATAAGACATTTAAAATATTAGGAACCAAATTTGAATTTGTCCAAATATTGGAGACTAAAATAGTATTTTACTCTATACTTTTCTTTTGTTCCAATTTTTTGAAAAAGCAAAATGTCAATAACTATTGTGAATAATTTTTTTTAACCGAAAAGCTCTACATCCAAGTCAATTATCAAACCAAGTCTAACCAAGTTGTTATAATGTGTTTTTCGTCACGCGCTTCTTACATTGTTGCTGCTACTGCCTCTTCTTATTCTCCTTATTTTTTTTCATCTTTCTCTTTCATTATCGCTATCACCACCACCATCTCCTCCTCTTCCTCTTCCTCCTCCTCCTCCTTCCTCTTCTTCGTTATCATCATCTTTTTCTTCTTTTCTTGTCTCACATTCTCATGCCGCTCAGAAATGGAGAATGTGTACATGCTCTCACTAATGAAATTGGTTTTTGTTAGGTTTAAACCAATTTGGTTGGACCTGGTTACCAAAAAAACTTGGATATGTAGCGGGATTGTTTTTTCAATTATGTAAAGACAATATTAATGTAATTTTTTGTTAATTATATAATGACAAAAATGTGTATAATTTTTTTTTCAATTATACAAAATAAAACGTCAATCATATTTTGCAATTCTTGAAAAATTTAAAATTTTGAAATGGACAAAACGTTGGTATTAAATTACAAATTTACATAGCTAGTGAGTTCATTTACTTAGTAAGTGAAAAAGCAATGAAAGGAGGCTCTGCTAGGGTTTTCTCCTAGAAAGAAGATATGAAAGAACGAAGCACTAAAAAAGTCAAGACGTGCGAGGAAGTTGACTTGAATAAACCTAGTGACTACATGAATATCGTTGTGCAAGATTAGGCCGACGTCGAGAGTGAAACAAAAGCCACTTACAAGATTTCTCTTTTTAACTCGCCAGGCATGGTTCCTGAAGAGGAAAGCATGAATATGGATAACATTGATGAGGAGTCTCCAGATCTAAAAGATCGTTGGTATAAGGATACCGATAAAGACGATCTTGAAGACAGGCCTTTTGATCCGTGCCCCACAATTCCTGTATCGAAGGAAGAGTTCGAGGATTGGTGTAAACGGTGGCAAAATGCTCTTATCATAAAAGTCTTAGGCAAGCGTGTGGGATTGGTGTTCCTAGAGCAATGTCTCCAAAGAGACTTGGTAAAGAAAGGTACGATACATGTTATCGATATGGATCGTGACTATTTTCTTGTTCATTTTTTAGATGAGGAAGACTACTCACATGCACTTTTGGAGGGACCTTAGATGATTGCCAGACACTATTCATTGTGCAACGCTGGAGACCTTTCTTCCTGAAGTCAGAGAACCATGTTAGGAAGATTGCGGTTTGGGTCCGTATTCCAAATCTGCCGATTGAACTCTACAACCACCATTTTTTATGGCAAGTGCGATCGGCTATTGGCCATATGCTTAAAATTGATCATACTACCTCCATCCACTCAAGAGGAAGATTTGCTCGGATATGTGTGGACATCGATCTTGCTAAGAAACTTGTTCCATATATATCGGTGCTTGGTAGTGAATTGAATATTAAATGTGAAGGACTTTATCAAATTTACTTTTCGTGCAGTTGATATGGGAATACAATGGACCGGTGTAGTGAAACAGTGGTGGAACCCGCTAAGCGCCGGGGATCGGAGTGCACCGGGGATCAACAAGGAACCAATAAGGAAAGTGGAGATACTAGTGACCAAACAAGCAAGTTCGTGGAATCCGAAAGGCGACATAAAGCTCGGGCAAATATAAACTCTCCAAATTTTGGTCCTTGGATGTTAGTGCGAAGGCAAATTAGAAAGAAAAAGACACCAATCACGTACGGAAAGGGAGGAACAGTCCTTCAAATGTTAAAGGCGGAATATCTGGCAGTGATGATAGTGTAGTGGATCATGTGAAATATGAGGAGGGGAGTGGCTCTCACTATAATATCCTCTATGAAGAGGAACCAGGTGGCACAAACATGTATGACATGCAAGAAGACATTGATAGGTAAACTCCTTTATCACAAGATGGGCTCCATGTAGCTAAGGCCCAAAATTCTTTTGAAAAATCTCAACCCATATATAAGAAAGTTCTTAAACAGGGAGCTAGCAAAAATCCACAAGGAATTAGAAAATAAAATCATGTGGCAACTGGGCTCAGGCCCACTGAAAAAGGAAACAAACTAAAGTCCAAATCCATGGATCAAGACTCACCCAAATCAAAATAACCAAAGAAGGGAACCGTTATTAAATCTCCTAAAGAGAATCTTCCCGAAACGGTGACTCGCACAGAGAAGAAACAAGAGATGGCAGCCATGGAGATGGTGATGCTAGAACACATGTGGCATCTTTAGGGTGAACAGAGAGAGGATTTTGAGATATCTAGAAGGAACCCATCACTGCTTGAAGCACATGTGGTAAAAAATAGTTTTCTTACTCAAACCCAAAATCCCACCCCTTTATCGAAGCCACCTGACCCAGGGACTGGGGCGGCGTCATCTTTAAACATGGCAGTGAGTGCTAGTGTTGGTAATCCGAAATCTATTTTGACTGAAGATGGGAATTCTTCCTTGGGTAATGCTATTCGGGTGCAGGGGGATATTTCCCCAGCTATGAGTTTGGTCCTCTGTGACCCCTCTTTTAATTTTATTTTTAATGAATATTATCTGTTAAAATTTTTGGGGAGCGGGGAGTAAGTCTTTCCACTCTCTTATTCGGGATATGTGTAAAGAATACTCTGCTAGTTTCATTATTTTGCTCGAAACTCATGTGAGCGGTATTAAAGGAAAGAACATCAGGGATAAGAATAGATTGAATGGGTCCTTCATGGTGGAAGCTACTGGTCATTCTGGGAATATATGGTGTCTTTGGGATGATAGGATTTGGAATGTTTGTGTTTTAGAACATAATAATCAACTAGTTCATCTTAAAGTCTCTTGCAACAACTTTGATTTTTGGTTGATTTCTGCTTGTTATGGGAGTCCGCAACGGGTTAATAGGAGAGCACTATGGAGCAAAATCTGATCCCTAGCTGATAACATTAATCTCCCTTGGTGCCTCTTGGGGGACTTCAATGCCTTATTCCATGATCATGAAAGGCAAGGAGGATCGTATAGAGTGAATTCGGGTGCTTGCAATGATTTTTAAGAATGTGTGTTTGATTGTGGCCTTATTGACTTAGGCTTCATTGGCTGGCCTTTCACTTGGAAGAGATGCAATCTTGTGGAAAGATTGGATAGAGGTCTGAGTAATCTTAATTGGCAACTTACCTTTCTTGAGGCACATGTCAAACACCTTCCTTTTCTCAAGTCATATCACTCCCTTTTATGTCTCAACCTTGCTGTGAGTCCGGATCTGAATAGAGGGAGGAGGCCATTTAGGTTTCTTGCAGCTTGGCTTTCACATCCTGATTTCAACAATCTGATTCATCAATCTTCGCGTATGGAGAGTTCTTGGTCAGAAGGCCTGGTAAATTTCAAGAACTCCTTGAAGAACTAGAACTATAATGTTTTTTGTGACATTTGGAAACGTAAAAGCAGAATTCTTCGGAGACTTCAGGGAATCAAAAATAGCTTAAGTCAGGGCAGCAACTCTTTCCTTAAGGATCTTCAAGTGCAGCTTTGGAAGGAGTACGAGGAAGTGTTGGCACAAGAAGAAATTTTTTGGTACCAAAAGTCAAGATGCAAATGGGTTGAGTTTGGTGATAGGAATACCAGATACTTTCATGGTTCAACTATGGTGAGGAGACGGAAAAATAAAATCCACTATTTGCAGGACTCTGGAGGTAATTTAGTTACTGATAAAAATGTCCTCGAAAGTATGGCTCTCTCTTTCTACTCAGACCTCTATACAGACTCTCTTCCTGTTGTTTCCTTTGTTCTTAATAATGCTTTTCCCTGTTTAAGTATGGGTGACCGCAACATAATAGGGGGAAGCATCTCTGTTAAGGAGATAAAAGAGGCCGTTTTTGCTATGGGTAGTTTCAAAGATCTTGGAAGAGATGGGTTACAAGCAGTTTTTTTATCAGAATTGGTGGGATAGAGTTGGAACTGATCTTTGCAACCTTATTCAATGCATCTACGTAGAACCTCAGAGAATTCATGAGATCAACGAGACTCTTATCACCCTTATTCCTAAAGTGGAACCTGTCACTAGCCTCAAGCAGATGAGACTGATAAGTTTGTGTAATGTCTCATATAAAGTTGTACAAAAGTCTTAGCGAATCGTATCAGAAATCTTATGGAAAAGCTGGTGAAGCCTACGCAATGCAGTTTTGTTCTTGGTAGGCATAGCTCGGATAATATTATTATTGACCAGGAAGTCATACATTCCATGAGAACTAAGAAATGACCGAAAGGTTGGATGGCTATTAAAATTGATTTAGAAAAGGCATATGATAGAATAAAGTAGAGTTTTGTGCAAGAGCCTCTTGAAGATATTAGGTTCCCTAATCAGGTTACCAACCTTATCATGGCCTGTATTTCTACGGCTAGGATGTGGGTCCTGTGGAACGGGTAGGAGTTGGATGAATTTAAGCCATCCAGAGGCATCCGTCAAGGAGACACTATCTCACCAAACATTTTCATTCTGTGCATTGAGCGTCTTTCATAGCTTATCAGTGCTGCAGTTGACCATGGCTTATGGAAACCTATCAAACTGAATAGAAATGGTCCTAGTCTTTCTCATTTGTGCTTTGTGGATGATCTTATTCTTTTTGTTGAAATTAATCTCCAACAAGTTGACACCATCAAGAGATGTCTCAATGCGATCTGTGACAATTTTGGGCAAAAAGTTAATAATGAGAAAACTAGGGTCTATTTTTCCAAAAATGTGGGTAACCAAGTCAGAACTGAGATCAGTGAAACCCTCCAGTTTGCAACGACGGATAACCTTGGGAAGCACCTAGGAGTTCCTTTTTTGCATTCCAAAGTATCTAAACACACTTATGATGATATTATCAACAAGCTTAGCTCCAGACTCAACTCTTGGAAAGCCTCTTCTTTGTCGCTAGCTAGGAGAACAACTTTGGTGAAATTTGTCATTTCTTCTATTCCTCTTTATACTATGCAAACTGCGTTATTACCTATGTCTACTTGTAATGCCATTGATCGTAAAAGCAGGAGCTTTCTTTGGTGTGATACAGAACAATCAAAGAAAATTCATTTCATAGATTGGCACAGAGTCTTCCTTCCCAAAAAAGTGGGTGGACTTGGCATTAGGCTTGCAAGTTTGATGAACCATGTTTTTATTATGAAAGCTGGATGGGACCTAGTGGAAAAGAGAAACTCCTTATGGGCCAGAGTGCTTCGTTCTAAGTATAAAGCCGGGAACAATATTATTCCTATCGTGGATAGAAAACCAAAGAGCTTTAACATTTGGAAGGGAGTTTGTAAGGCATGGCCCGATATCTTGCAAAACTATATTTGGAGGATAGGATATGGCACTGAGATCAGTTTTTGGAAGCATAATTGGGTCCCTAACTTGGGCAAGCTGGAACAATATGTTACACAGGTAAATAACTCTACTTTAGATACATCTAGCTCTCTTATAGATTTCCTTGATGTTTCAGGAAACTAGGATGTGAACAAGCTAAATGGTTGGCTTTCAGAGGATGTTGTAAAGAAGATTGCGGCCATCTCCCTGCCTTCTCCTTGGAAAATGTCGGACCAAGTGGCATGGAACCTGTCATCGGATGGTTCTTTCAACTTCAAACTGTCATACCAAGCCCTTTGTACTAATCAGCCTCCTCTCAATGACACATTCGATCTTATTTGGCATTGGAGAGGATCCGTCGAACATATCAGGTATTTCCTATGGTTAGTTTCTAATAATGCAATCCTAACTAATGCAGAGAGACAACGTTGTCACTTATCAAACTCCCTCCTTTGTCCATGATGTAGCAATCACAGTGAAACTGCACTTCATGCACTTCTTTTGCCCCCGACGTAGAAACAAGGTTTCTTTAATTCAAGTCTGCATGATTGGATTAAAGCTAACCTCTTCGCACACAGCAACTAGCAATGTATTTTCGATGTTGCTATCTCCTTAATCTGGTTCTTCCACAACAAGCTGATTTTTGAAGGTAAAGACAGTCTTGCACCTTTAGTCCTAGCTCAAATCCGAATCCGAAGTGATGAATTCAGCTAGTTCACAAGAAATATGACTTATTTAAGCACCTATAATGCTAAGCATGATCGTCCAATATGCTGGACTCCCCCTAACAAAGGTGTTGTGAAACTAAATGTTGATGGCTCTTTTTTGGTGTCTATAAATAATGCGGCGTGTGGTGGAATTGTTAGAAACCATCTGAGTGGCTTTGTGAAAGGCTTCTTTTGTAACCTTGAAAGTTACTCAATTATGTATGCTGAACTTTGGGATATAATCCATCGTTTTAAAATTGCCTCTAATCTTACTCAATCTATTGTTATCGTGGAATCTGATTTGACTGCTCTAAAATTTATCTTTCATGGCTGTCCTACGGGCCACCTGTGCTCTTCCCTTGTTGAAGAGATTAAGCTCCATGCCAACCGAATCCCTCAAGTGTATTAGAATTCTTGTCACTGATGTAGCTGCTGTTCCCCTCTTTAGAGGATTTATCTAATCATTTTTTTTGTTCTGTTTGGGATCTTTAAACCCCCTTTCTCACTCAAAAAAAATTACAAATTTACAACTCACTGCGTATAACACACCGTTTGACTTTTTTTGAGAATTTATCTTTAATGGCCCAACATAGAAAAAAAAAAGAAGTTTGTAACGACGATGATAATAATTGATAATTGATGACAAAAAGACAAAAAAAAAAAAGAGTACTGGTTATTCCTAGTTTTAATTATTCAACTATTAAAGGGACGATGATGGATTTGATTTTCCATATGTTACATCAACAGTAACTACCCAAAACATGTAACAATAAATAAAATATAAATTGCTACTGTCTTGATCGAAAATTAAACAACAGAAAAAAAATTAAAAAAGCAAAAGGATTTGATATTGGAGGAGTTGTGATCATCAAACTTGAACTGCAACCCTTCCATTTGAAGTAGTAGAGAGTTGAACCGCAGTTTCTGGTTTTGTGCCATAGACACTCTCATCATTGTTTTTGTCTCCCTTGCAGGAGCAGTAGCAAGCATATAATATTAGTTGAACAAGTCCAGACACTGCTCCAATACTGTTGCTTATCTACGTACAACAAAGGAAACACTTAATTTAATTTGTTACAAATATTCATTCAGAAATTATATGGTTAATTAGTTACCAAGACATAAAGATCGAAGGGGTGGATGAGAGCATATGTTGTCCAGCACACGCCATTGAGGAAGTTAGCGAGAGAGAGCCAGAATGGCATAAATTCCACACTCTTCGTTTTTATAACCTTCGCCTACAACATGCATGGTTGTGCAATACTATGAATTGAATAGGATTCAATCAATATATATACAATGAATTGAATGATGACTTACCATGATAGTGAGAGGGGAGACATACATCATAACATTGAATATATCACACAGTACACCAACCACTAACGACCTTTTGCGAGTGCCATGCAGTGCTAGCAACGTTATAAGAGCAATCATGGCAAAGAAAATAGCCTCAATCACAAGATAAATCGCTACCTTCTTCTGAAAATATATAGACAATCAATAGAGAATATAATGAGTGATTGAATAGAAACTACTACTGAATAAATGTAAATATATTAAATAACATGATACTATTGCCAAATGGTGGATTCATGTATGCTAGTTATGGTATTTAACAAGAGTTTAGAGAGGAAAATGTACTGTATTCAATTCAATTTGGTCATTCTCTACCTTTGGATTGTCATATATTTTTAACCCTTTGTCTAGTAGTATTTAAGTTTCTTTAATTTTTCTTATTGATAGGACATATATGTTGCTTTCTCTAAAATAGTTGCGGCCTAATTTCTTTAACCTTTTGCCATGTTGTTAACAAAAAATATGATATTATATTCTATTTCCTCTAGCATACCTTAAACACTTAATTAAATAGGCTTAAAGTTTTGGCACAATAATGCTTCAAAATATAAGAAAAAATATCACTTTTTTATCCTAAAAGATGTCTACATAATACTTTTTTTTTTCCTTCTACTTACAATATACACCTCTGTCCCTAGTTATAAGATTAAAAAATAAGTTACTAATT
>NC_029789.2:124624372-124627334 GCF_000816755.2 Arachis ipaensis | reverse complement strand
ATCAAGCAAATAATTATTACTAATTTACATATATATAATTATTATATTAAAAGGTATTTTGATCAAATGGTTTAAAGAGTAGTTTATTTTAATCTTGTAAAGAAGGATAATGCATATATAGATAGAAAAAATGTTATTTAAGTATCTCTTGGAAAAGGAAATAATATTTTCAAAGGTAATATTCAAATAATGGCCATATGTTTCAAAATAATAATGATAACAACATTTAACATTTTTAGCGTATGCTTAATAAGAATTGTAATTAAAATTGGAAAATAAAGAATATTAATTATATTTTTATTTATGTTACAAATTACATGAAACACGGATAAACATTAAACAATCTAATGTAGTGTGAATAGCATGACCCTGAAATTAGTTAGTGTTGATTTGTTTTAAATTTTATGCCCCTGAAATTGGGTGGTAAAGTCCCAGACTTGTTGAGAAGCTGAATTGGGCTTTTTCCCTTGGACTCGATCCCTCTTATACTAAACCAGTAATCAAGAACAATTTTGTTATATACTTTTCTCTTCTTTTCATAATAATAGCTGTATATATTTCCCTATTTCTTATCAAAAGATTTTATTTTATTTTCTATATCTATCTGTGATTTGCTTTTGAAAAAAAAAAGGGAATAATAATATGGTCTAAGTCTTTATCTCTATCTCCTCATAGAAAAAAAACGCTATTAACACGTGATGTATAAATTAATTATTGGCTATCTCAATCTAGAAAAAAAACGTATTAAGAGATTATGTATACATGTTATTATTAACTTACCTTTTTAAATATTACAAAATTATATTCTAGCACGTAAAAAATTTAATGAATATTCATCTTTATTGCATTCCTTATTAAATAGACTAATCTTAATTTTCAATGAATTAATGACGTATTAAGTGGTAGAGAGAAAGAGTATACGAACCCGTCCTTTGTTGGTGGCATAAATGTAAAATATGGTAAGATAGACAAATTCGAAGGCAAGTCCAACGCTGTTGATAGTAACAACGAGAATACTGTGAGGGTGAACAAATGGAAGCCCATAAAACACCCAAAACGCACAGTTTAGCACTGTTGCTATGTAAGGATCAGGTTTGAACTCCTCCACTGACTTCCTCTTTATAATTCTATAGAAAGTTGGTCTGAAATATTTCATTCAAACAAACAAATGTCAAATTTCAACATTTTAGCACTTTGAAGTTTTAACTATAAACGGGCTTAGTTGTAGTATGAGAATAAAACGTGTTTTAAAAATATCTCCTACACACACGCAATGCAGTTAATTAAGAATAATAATTACATTCCTCTCACAATTTTAACATAGCATCATGGTACCGATAAGAACACAAATTGATTTATACACGCAAAGGAAATAGATACATTTATAATGCGAATATTAAAACAAGAGGAAAATACAAGAATCTTTGTTTTTGGTAATGATAAATACGAGCAATATGTATATTATGGGAGCAAACTTATGGATAAGCATGAAACAGAATGGAAAATGTCGTATATTAAACCGTTTTTCCTTCAATAAATATTATTATTATTATATTTAAAAATATTATTTATATGCTAAAATTAATTATTAATATTAATTTTATATATTTGTGTATAAATATGTGTTTTTTAATTTATTTATAATTATATTTTATATTTTAATATATATTTTATACTAATAAATAATTTTAATAACTAATTTTAATATATAAAAAATATAATTATATTATATTACTATTATAAGGCAAGAGAATTGATATTTTTTTTACACTTTTTTACATCTTTCTTTTATTAACATCACTTATAACATTCCTTATCTCGTTAATATCATTTATGGGCATAACTTCAGCATTTGTTTTGACCTCTATTGACTTTTTTAATCATATAAACAACAAAACAGGAAGTAAATCATTCCTTATGGATATATTAAAAAAAGAGAAAAATACAAGCATCTTTGTTTTTGGTAATGATAAATACAAGCAATTATGTGAGCAAACTTATAGATATGCATGAAAGGGANAATTAATAATTATCACAATATAATGTGAATCTTTTGAAATAAATAAAGATATATATAGAAAAAAAAACCAGATCAATCATGAGAGCATGAAAATTATTCAAATACATGAAATTATTTTCAAATTTAAAAAATAACACAAACGCTTAATATGAAATTTGCGAGAGCAATAAATGCAAAAGAAAATAAAAGAAACATAAGAAGAGAGTTTTACGCCGGTGAGAAGAACAATCCAAAAGAGATGACGTTGCCTGCACACAGAAGCTAACATTATCAGATACACACACAAACACTATCACTCTCAACGGATCAACACTTCTTTTTCCTCTTTTCTTAGAAAATATAAATTAAACTTGACAAACAAGAAAGGCAAAAAAATGTTACGAATTAGAATTGAAGAACAGTTAAAAGGAAGTAGAAAATTTCATCATTCATTCTGGCATCCTGAAAACCGCTAAACGAAAAAATAGAATCCAAACATCACTCGTTTGAACTGAAAAGAAAGGATGATTGAGATGTAAAGGAACAAAGAAAATTCTCAAATTCACATGAATGAGTAGAATAATTAAGAAGAAGAGAGAGAGAGAGTGAAGCATGTAAAAATTGAAAGAACGAACCTATAACACCGACGACGTTACGAGCAATTGCAGCGCTTACCATCTTCTCTTCTTTTTTGTGAAGAGTCAGTTAATGAACGTGCCTCACAAATTACCACACGAGAGAGAGAGAGAGAGAGGGGTATTGGATGCGTGAGTTTGTGTGAACGCAGCATCAAGTGTTGCTTATATAGTTTTATTTTCTTTTCAAAATTGTTTGATAAATTTATGAATGAATCATCAATACATCATGATATAATTTAATTATTTTATTTACTAAAATATGTAATTGGTAGCGCATTTACTAATTTGCATTACATGATAAAAGAGATAAGACAAGTTCTCATGA
>NC_029789.2:124623279-124623747 GCF_000816755.2 Arachis ipaensis | reverse complement strand
AAAACAAATGATATATTTGAACAATTAATACTAAAAAAAAGTACATAAAATATTTTAGATTAAATTATGGATCGAAGAATATATCTGATTTGCAAACGAAATACGTATAAATTAAAATAAAATTTAGCTTATCTCATTTACACGTAAATTCATCTCGTTTACATTATAAACGAAATAAATTATGTGATGCAAATTGATAAATACGTTATAAATTAGATATTTCGATAAATAAATTATTTATTTGAAAAAAAATACTCATGATATACGGTCAATAATTTGGTAATTAATATCTTTCCTTTTTTGTGAATAAGAAAAAGTGAAGAAGGGTTTATTACGTATGAATTATATGAATTATAGATGTGTTTACAGTGCAATTTGGACTATTTTTTAAAAAATATTAATTTATTTTGAAATGTATACTTTGTTAAGATTTGGATTAGATTTGTTTGATTTTATGTCTAAATCTAA
>NC_029789.2:124622584-124622828 GCF_000816755.2 Arachis ipaensis | reverse complement strand
TTTTCGTTTTGAATTGAATTTGTTTGATTTAAAAAGTGAATCTTAAATCCGATTCAATCTATGTAATTGGCTAAAAATGAAATCTTATAATCTAATCAAAATTAATATGAGTTTAATTAATCGGTTTTGGGTTTATATTTTATTGGATGAGTAATTTTATTTAAATTGGTTTGAATTTAAACACATCTAATAAATTATATATCAATATAGAAAATATATAATTTTTATTTTTTATATTATTAGT
>NC_029789.2:124620488-124622383 GCF_000816755.2 Arachis ipaensis | reverse complement strand
TGCCAAAAAGGAGAAAGAAGTGAAAAGAAATAAAAAAATAAACTGTGAATAAAAAATTAAAAATTTTACACTAATTTAAATTTTAAAAAAATATGATGCACAAGTGAAGAGTTTATTATTTTTTCAAAAAATTTTAGTAACCAAATCTTAATGAATATATAGATGCTAGACATTCTTTTAATATAGGGATTAGCATGAAGCGTATCCACAGTATGGATTCACGGTGATAAAAATAAATGGTTAGATTTAATGTTTATAATATTTTATACCAGATTAATCGATTTGTTTCTTCTTTTTTGGGTTTCCCTTCTTCTTGATTTTTCTTTCGATGGCAAAAAGTGAAAAGAAAAAGATATCGATCGTTGATTGCATCAGAGTGAGGTGTTATGCGTGGACAATCATTCATTAACGTCTCCCAAAACAAAATAATTTATATTAGCGAAGTTAAAATTAATAATTTATCTCAATAATGTAAAAAAAAAGTGACACTTGGTTATTTTTTTTAGTGTTTGTTTGTGCTGTTATTATTTTGATAAAAAATAATTTTTTTAATGAAATTTTTTTATTTTTTAGCGAGTTTAACAAATTTTTAGTAATAAAAATAAAAGTACTAAAAAAATAAAAAAATATATTTTTTTGAAAAGCTGTAATCATAATTATCAAATTCGGATCGGATTCGACTAAAAAATCGATGAACCGGACCCCAAGTTTTTTGTATTACTGTGCAACCACTTGGACAAATTTACTTTTTGTATTACTGTACAACTACTTGGACAAATTTACTTTTTGTATTACAGTGTATCTTTTAATAAATATATTACTAACTATTAAACATATCTTAATTAATAACTTATATATTAATATTTTTAGTCATGCAAATTTAAGATATTTTTATCTTTTTTATTCTAATAAATAGTATTCATATTAATTTAATTTATTTTTTATTTTTTATTTATTCTTTCTTAAATTAATTAATTTTTAATTATATATCATTATTAAAATAAAAATTAAACTTTGTTAAATATATATAAATTAAAAAAAGATAAACAAAAAATTTTTATTAATCATGGCATATTTTTTTTATTGATAATTATATGACATCTATTAATATTAATATTTTCAACATATATTTGAATAATGTAATAAATACTAATTAATTAATGAATTAGAAAATAAGTTAATAAAAAATAAATTTTATATAATTATCTAATTATGACCGGATCAAATGGTCGAACCTGTGATCCACCGGTTGAACCAGTAACCCAGTGACCCAATAACTTGGCTGGATCGATTGCCGGTTCGGTTATGATAACTATGGCTATAATTTATATCTTTTTTTAAAAGATCTTTTTTCTTAAAAAATTGATGTTTTTCATGAAATAAATAAACAAAAAAATATTTTTATATTATTATACTCAAACATAATTGATAAATAAAAAGCTCTTTTTACATAAGATATCCAAATATAAAATTACTTTTATTTTTACATAAAATTTAAAAAAAAAAAACTCAAAAATTTTTTTTTTCTTAAAAACTTACCCAAACAAACTCTTAATATTACTTAATTATGCTTAAATTATAAAAGAATAACATTATGGAACCGATGATGTAGTAACATCTTAGAAAATCTATCGTAGTGATTATTCTAAAGAAATTAGCAAGTAAAACTTTAATTGAAAAAACTTTTTATTTTGGGTGTGTTTGGCTTTTGTTTTTGAAAACTTTATTTTTTTTAAAAATAATTTTGTCTATTAAGTAATTTTATATTTGATGCCTACAAAGTATCTTTTTATAGATGATTCACCGAAACTTTGTTAAACTTTTACTTTTTTTAAGAGAGCTTAATTAAAAAAAAATACTAAATACATTAAAATTATTATGGTTTAATTAATATG
>NC_029789.2:124616445-124620148 GCF_000816755.2 Arachis ipaensis | reverse complement strand
TATCTAATATCTAAATTAAATTATTAGAAATTTTTTAAATAAATAAAATAAATATTAAATTTATAGATATAGATGTGAGATAAAAAGTTTACATTTTTTTCTTTTTTTACTTGTCTCTTTCTCACAAATTAAAGGACGAGATCGTTATGCACGTATCCCGATGCGTTAATGACACATCTCATTTGTAAAACAGTTGCACTTAACGTGTCTTATTTGTAATGAGGATGAAAAACGTTTATAAGTATTTTATTTTCAGTTTTCTCTGCAAACGAGATATGTTTAGTACAGTCTCTATATATAGATTTCATATGGAGATGAGTTACAGCCCTTTATTTTGTCAGTTTGCACATTTTTGAAGTCCTTTTGTGAGATTTGGAGAGCTTTGGAGTGATTTGGAGAGATTTTGAAAGAATCTATGAGTTCTTGGTTCATTTCGACGACGTAAGTATACCTCCTAAACTTCAATAGACTGAATGCAACTTGGTACATTGCACGAGTGCTCAATCGTAAGGTTAGTATAGTTAAATTTTTTTAATTTTATTTTAGTTTTTTTTTTAACTTAGCTTATAGATAATAATTATTTTTTATTATTGTACAAAAAATATCTATTACAAGTAGTTTGATAAGTAGTTAATATTTTATTTTATTTTGCCCATTATTGGTACTAGATAAACATGAAGTTGACCGAACTTTTGAATCCTCCTTAAGTATAACATAACCACAAAAATGTAACTTATTCCTAAATATCAAAAATCTTCATTCCTGAAAACATAAAGTGTGATTAGTCATTACTTATCAATAGCCAAGATTTTGTCTCAATGAGACACGTATCCTTCAAGGACACCCAATTGAGCTATGCTTGCATCGAGAATAATATTTCAGATAATCAAACTCCACAACCCCATAGTCAACAACCTGCCAAATACTATAATTCTTTAGCCCCATATGCACATCTTTCCTGCTCTTGAATCGGTGACTTACCTTAAAATCAACGAGCCCGTCAATGTTGTAATCATCTCCCACACCACCAATATCGTAAAATAGATCTTCTTCTATAACCTCAAGGTCCAGTGTGTAAAAATGGCTAGACACACTTGATAGGTCTGACATAAAAAGCGGTGTAGGTAACAAAAATTTTGGTCATAATAGAATATCCATTTCAAACTCATCCTCCTTAAAAAACTATGGGAAGACCCTTTAATCTCAACAATATATTTCTCATATGACTTAGAGTCCTCCTCCATGTGTTCGCTTAGTGTAGCATAATGCAACTTAGATGCAACAATCGGTGACCCCAATGTTGGAGATGTAGACGGGCCGGCAGCTCCACCATCGCCAATCTCATCGACCTCAACATATATAGCTCCACATGATCTGTTGTATTAAGATTCTCCAATGAACCTTGAACATCGCAAGCACTTGTTTATTGCTTACAATCCAAAAAAACTTGAACTTGAAGTTTTGGTTTGCCAATACTACGAAATTGTACCCAATCATCCTAGCCTCCCTCATCTGACTATAAAAGCCTCATCTTCATCAATATTAGATTCTTCATAATCTCAAGGGTATCAACCCGGCCTAAGAGTTTGAAAGGATCGGGAGATTTAAACAAAATCTATTTGTTAGTATCTCTAATACAACTATTTGCATAAACACTCATAACAGTATACTCAATACTAGACATGTTGAAAGAACATGAGGAGAGAATTAAAATGAGATTGGTTAGAATGGCGCGAATGAACTCCTTATAGAGAAGAAAATTTGTGTCTCGTTCCTATCATGTGTGCACAAATACGGATATATTTAAGGTCCCGCTAGGGAGACAACGAGGTATCTATACAATATGTACAATGAGCTGTTTGTTTGACCCAATATGTATTAATAATGTAAATTAAACATCATTATCCCTAATTTCTAGTTGCTTTTTGTGATATTTACCCCCCAATTTACCTCAAATTCTTTCACATTAACCCTTCATCACCCACCATTATCTACCCTCCAAAAAATTTCATTGTTTGTTTCGCAGAAAAATCCTCTTTCTCCGCCGCCCAACCGTGTGCGCAGCAACCTGCGTCTTACCGCTCTATTTCTGCGCGACGCGTAGCCTCTGTTCCTGCCGACCGGAACTGTCGCACTCCGCGTCCTCGCGCCAACGCCCCCGCCGGAAGAACCTCTGTCACTCCTCACGCGGCCGAATATCCGTGACCTGCAACTGTCAATGTCGCCGACGTGAGTTGCAGTCCCAAACCCTGCGCTCGCATCATCCCAGCGCTGCTGCCTGGGTCTTGTTGAATTACTCGAAGAATAAACATTGGCGAAAACTGAGAAAGTGAACATCCAAAATCATACAAAAGCGAACATCCAATGTGAACGTGTATAAATCATAGCCAGCAATCATCGTCTACAACTAAGCACCCAAGAATAACCATCCACGTTCACAGAGAAAATGAACATCCGGCGACAGGAAGAAGACACAAACTGGCTGCGATGGAGGCGCTGGACGTCTGGGTTGCTGCGGTGCTGCGAGCTCGACTCACACAATATACGCATCCTCCCTACGTACGGTGGCCTGTGCGGACGACGGCGCCAGTCGGAAGAGTGTCGGCGCGATGTCCGACGGCGACTGGTAACTGTGGCGGCACTATACCGGCTTTTGCTTCAAGAAGAGAGTGAGAGAAAAGTTTACATCGTATTGAGAGAGGGAGATAATCCTAATTTGATTCTGACGGGAATCATGATTTGATTCAAATTTTAAATGAGAAACTACTCAAAATTAATTAATTGTCATAACTACTCAAAATTAATTAATTGCCATAACTAATGGAAATCATGATTTGACTCAAATTTTAAATTGAAAACTATTCAAAATTAATTAATTATCTCTAATTTAATTCTAATTTTAATTTAACTCCATTGTACACATTGTATAAAGCATACATTAATTCTTCGTACTTTTCCTATATTTAAACATGTATCTTATTCTAAGTACATACGAGATAAATTTAAATGTATTTCGTTTTTATTATACACGAAATAGGACCAATTGATATTTAAAAACCTATCCTAATTGCAGAGAAAATATGTTGCTTACATTCTATATATATCTCGTCTATCTAGAGTGAAAATGTGATACATTGTTATTTATATTTATTTTTATGAAGACAAGATATGTAATACAAGTAAAAAAAATTATAATTTTTTAAACCTGTGTCAATATCTGTAAATATTAAATTTATTTATTAAAAAATTTCAAATTATTAACTGTACCTAATAAATATAAATTTTTAAAAAAAGAATATCTAAATTTGCAATTAGGCAATTATACCCTTTATTTTGTTTCCCATTTATTATCATCTCTTTCATCACACTTTCATTTATGGAATTACCGTGTCCTTACTTTTATTTTGGGAAAGTATGGTTACCATGAATTATACTATATATTTTTATATTTCATGACGAAAATAGTCATAAATCAATAAAAAAAAATGGTATATAGAGGATTGTTTTTGAATTATTCAAACTTGGAAGAAAAATATCCTTCTCGCTCTCTTAGTGGTTTAATCATAATATTTTACCATGTTTAGTTAAGATATACTTTATAAAGACACATTAAAATTACTCATTGAAAAACTTTTTATAAAAAATACATAAATTTTAATTTTTTTATACATTTATTATATATTTATTAAAACAATAATTTATA
>NC_029789.2:124615741-124616313 GCF_000816755.2 Arachis ipaensis | reverse complement strand
GAGATGGATTCGATATATACATACAGAATAGTTATAAGTTTACTATGTACCCTAACCTTGAAGCTACACATTGCTAAATCTATTTTATCATGCAAGATTACTCTACTTCATCTAAAATTCACTTTATTAGAGTGAACTAGAGTTGAATTTGCTTTTGTGAACATAAAGTACGAATATATATAAATTGGAAAATATCAACAGAGGAATAAATGACCAACTATATACTACTATTAAATAAAATTGTGCTAAACTTTGACAGTATCGGAAAAAGTCAAATATAATGGTTGATAAGCTAGCCAATGAGTGTGAAAATTATATATAGTTATCAAACTCGATTTCAGCTGATCAATCGAATCAAAAATTCAGTTGCCCGATTATTAATTTGAGCAGATCATCATTTAAATTGGTTAGATAAATAATTCGATTAAATTTAATCAAATTTGATAAAAATTAGTCAAATTTAATAAAAATCAGTCAAAACTAAATAAATTAATCTGGTCTAATTAGATAAAATTGTTATTGTTATATATAATATTTTTTTATTAAATATATTATATAAATAAAATAAATTC
>NC_029789.2:124602403-124615736 GCF_000816755.2 Arachis ipaensis | reverse complement strand
TTTACAAATACTACAAAAAATTCGTTTAAAACTATTAGATTTATCGACATATTCTACAAAAAAAAATTCGACGGTAATAATACTGTCAGAATAAATTTGACAGTATAAATATTGCTAGTAATAGTTTATCATCGAACTTTTATAATTTGATGCTAATTACCATAAAAAATTTTTGACGATAAAAATTTTTTGACGGTAATTACTTTTAGAATGACCAATTCGTTTTGGGTTTATCGTCGAAAAAAATTGACGATAATTTTGGTACCATTTTAATTTTTTGACACCCTAATTCGAAATATCAAATTTATTCCATGAAAAATCCAACGATAATTAAAACCTGCTTTATTAGGATTGACATTATGATAATTAACATTCAAATTAAAAATTAATGAAAACTAAATATATTTCATTAAGATAGAAAACTACAATGCAAAATACGAAATAACAAACGTCAAAAACAAAATAAAGTAATCTCATCAAGCAAATAAAGGAGAGTAATGTCAAACTATACAAAAGAAAATTCTAAAGTTTACGGGTCTTCATAATTGTTGTCGTTGTCCTCCTCCTTTTCCTCCTGATGGTCTTACTGATCTAGATTCCACGGTGCTATGGGTGCCAATGTCTAAACTAGTGTAAGTGTAGATGATGAGGAGCTCCCTCTAGTACCACTGCCACCCGCACGCACGCATAGCAGATCCCCATATGCTATAGCATGTGTTGTATCTATTCCATCTCTTGTTGAGCTCTTGCCTCAGGGACTCTATCTTTGCATTCCGACACTACAAGAAAATACTTCTATTGCCACGTTTTTAAAGCGTGACGATAGCATTTCACCACGCTTTTTGAGCTACCACCACGCTTTTGAAAGGGTCACATCTGCTAGCATGGCAGCTGTTCTATCGCCACGCTTTTGGTGACCTATCGCCATGCTTTTTTTCGCCACGCTTTTTACATATTGCCACACTTAAAAGCGTGGCCATATGTGGGAGATATTAAAGCGTGGCCATAGCAAGAGATACGGCAACGCTTTAAAAGCGTGGCAATAACCTTATCAAATTAAAAAAAAAATTCTTTTTCTGACTTTACCTTCATCGCTGCACAATATAAATTTTCAGTCCTTTTTTATTACCAAACCTATAAATACATTATGCAGTTTTTATTACAAGACAAATCAAACAGTAATTAGTGACATATATAATTTTTGCTATAATTATTTTATACATTAAAAAATTAATATTCAAATACAAAATAAATCTCGAGTTCAAATAATAGTGCAAATGATTACAAGCTCTATTAAAATCAAACACATAGCAGTGCAAAAAAAAAAACACAAAAAAAAAATTTTTTTTTACAAACTAGTTATATTTATCTCCGCCGTCAACGTTTTCTTATAGTAAGGCATATGTACTGCCCTCTCTTAACCATCAAGTTCTCTGGCGGTTGAGTCTCCTCTAACCATGTCACTTCAGATGCTTTATCTACCTCAACACCTTTTATTTAAAAATTCAGTCATGCTACACATCCATATAATTTTTCATTCAAGTCCATCCAAGCTGGCCCAATATCAAAAAAATCCAATCCTATTAAATCAGCGTGTATTACACGCGTCCAAACCCCCGAAATGATAACATATTCATTTGCGCCTTGAATATGAAACAACGTTCCTTCTTCAACATTGAAACTGCTACTAGAGAAGTTCGAATCTCTGTCAAAATCTCTCAAACTTCACTCGTGTTCTCTGCGAAAACTGGTTTTACTGAAGAATCGCGAGAAGATTTTGAAAGAAAGAAGAAAAAACGAACAAAAACAAGAACAGAGACTGCGAAAGGTATAAGAAAAACTACTGTTCATTTAAAATCTCGCAATCTTGCGTTTTTCCTAGTTGCATTTTAGGTTTATTGGATTGAGTTGCTTTATTTAGTATATTGACTTATTCTGATTCCATTTTTATACGTAACTAGGGCATAGAAATAGAAATGTGTTCTTGTTTTCTTTCTGTTCAGTGGATTTGGTCATTTTGATTGACTTGATTGTTAGTGTTTAGTTGAGTTCTTTTGCATGCAGAAATACTTTTCTTGCTGATTGAATCTTTAAAATGTTTTATTCAAAACATGAATGGAGTTTTATTAAGTGAAATTGGTCATTTTGATTCATTTGATTGTTAAATGTTCAATTGAGTCCTTTTGCATGCACAAATATTTTTCTTGATTATTGAATGTTTATCACATTTTATTCAAAACATGAATGGAGTTCAGTTCAATGGAGTTGGTCATTTTGATTCACTTGATTGTTAGTGTGTTCAATTGAGTTCTTTTGCATGCAGAGATGCTTTTCTTGCTGATTGAATCTTTAACACGTTTTATTCAAACATGAATGGAGTTCTATTAAGTGAAGTTGGTCATTTTTGATTAATTTGATTGTTAAATGTTCAATTGAGTCCTTTTGCATGCACAAATATTTTTCTTGATCATTGAATGTTTATCACATTTTATTCAAAACATGAATGGAGTTCAATTCAATAGAGTTGGTAATTTTGATTCACTTGATTGTTAGTGTGTTCAGTTGAGTTCTTTTGCATGCAGAAATATTTTTCTTGCTGATTGAATGTTTATCATGTTTTATTCAATCATGAATGGAGTTCGATTCAGTGGAATAGGTCATTTTGATTCACTTGATTAAAATATGCATGCTTGTGCTTGTTGAAGTATTGACCAAATTGTTTTGTTCTTACAGCAAAAATGAAAAAGATAATGGTGACAAGAAAGCAGAAGCCGCGCTATAACGTAAGCATATGTACACATTAAATATATTTATCGCCTTTCATTCAAATAAACTCTATTTTATAATATAAATATATCGTGACATACTGTTTTGAAACCTTGCAGAAAACTCACGATCTCAGATGCCAGACAAAGGCAATAGCGAGGGTGTTCAAGGCAATGAGCCAGGAAAAGAAAGATATTGTTGAAGAAATGGGCTTCGGTGCACTGGCACATGTCCCAGAAATGAACGTCTTTCACAGTCTCTTGAGAGAATTGGTTGACTGCTATGATGACTATAATGGATACCTGAAAACTCTCCATGGGGAAATATACATAACACCTAGCAAGGTAGCAGCTGCGCTCGGCATAAATCACGGCGGTAATACACTTTCCACCTTGCGCTTATTTGATTCATTGCTTGCTTTATTTTCGGTTCATTTGTGTACAGAAAATAAATCCGAGCCTATTTGACTAGTTAAAATATTGTAGGGAATCGTTTTCCTGAAAAAGTTGAGTGTGGCAGCCTGAATGAGGCAGATAAGGCAATAATTGACAGCTTCAAATGTGTTACGTTGGCGTCTTTGACAAAGTCTATCCTCGATATGAGTGTTGAAGGGGAGGAGAACCGGTAGAAATTCTGGAGGACTTTTGTCGTCTTCGTCCAGAAGTGCATTTTGCTGCCGACGATAGTCAGCATGGCCTCCCTGATCCATAAGCTGCCTGCCCTTCGTGTGGACAACATTCGATAGTGGGATTGGGCAAATCATGTGCTCAGCTTCTTGAGGAAGGGAATCAAAAATAAAAGAATGGGAAAGAAACAGTCCGTTGACGGCTGCATTTTTGTTTTGATACTGATTTATTTCCATAAATCCAAGTTCCCTCGCTTGGATGCACTTGAGACTCCCGGGCCACCATGGGTGGCCCATTGGACACGGGAGATGATGCTCGACCAGATTCCTAAGAAAGCAACGGATACAATGGTAAATTAAACAAAAATTTCCCCTAAAATTTTGTTTCAGATGCTTCTAAAATACTCTGTTAACTAAATAACCTTGTCTTTAGGGACTTCTGTATAGAACACAATTAAAGGAAGAAAAAACAAAAGGAAATAATGTGCAAAAGAAAATAGTTTTTCTAAAGGGGAAAGAGAAGGAAAAGAGGAAGAAAGAAGAAAGGAAAATTCTTATTTTGGATTCTTCTTCGGAAGAAGACACTTTTTCTGAATCCGAATCTGAATCCGAGAAAACACCGCCGGCCAAAAGAACAAGACAACAGAGGCTAGTGAAAAAACAAAAAAATATTCTGATGGATTCGGAAACAACAAGTGAATCTCAAAACCAGAGCAGTTTGACGGATTCGAAAGCCCAACTAAATCCAAAAACCAGTAAGTTTTGGAAATGCTTATTTTTGGTTCATTGCTATTTTTGTCTAATGTTCATTGCTAGTTGTTTAAAATTTTTCTTATGCGCTGGTTCTTATGTATCGCAGAGAAGAAGAAGAAATTGAAAAAATAGCAATAAAAAAAGAAAACAACCACAGAAGGTGGTTGAAAAACAAAGCAAAAAAAGAAGCTTGTTCCGACAGATTCCGAGAACACAAGTGAATCTAAAAACCAGTAAGTTCGAAAATTGATTATTTTAAGTTCATTGCTGTGATTGTATGATGTTCATCTGGTTTGGTTTTGCTTCTATTTGTTGAAAATTGTTTGTGTGTGCTTGTTAAGTAAATTACAGCTATGATATTTGTCTTCGGTATAAATTCGATGTGTTTGTGTGTGTTGTAGAGAAAAAGAAATCGAAAAAACACCCATAGTGAAAAGAAAACAACTGGAGAGGGTGGCTAAAAAAAACCAAATCAAGCAAGATTGTTCTGACAGATTCAGAGAGTAAAACTGAATTTGAAAAGGAGTAAGTTTCTGGAATCATATTTTCGATTATTGATGCTTTCATTTTAGGTTCCTTGATACTTATTTTATAAATTTTCATAAGTGAACAAGTAAAGGACAGTGCTGCCGAAAGAAGAAGACAAGCATTGCAGCTATTAAAAGAAAAGAGATCAAAGAGACAAAATGATGGAGCTAGAAATACAAATGTTGCTCCGGATTACTTTGACTCACCAGAGGCCCAAAATGATTTCTCTGAAACGTAGGATTCAGTTTCTTATATCGAGTTCTTTTTCTTTGTTTGCTAACTTTTGCTAAAACCTCTTGTAATTGGATTTACTGAATAATATTGATTTTTTTATTTAGACTGCCGACTATAAATTTGGACAGCAAGCCTTTACAAACTCAGACGAGCTCCACACCATCTGTAAATGCACCGGCAAATGCCAGGTAAATTTGGTTCATTCTGGGTTTAAGTGTGATTTATTGGACTTGAAAAATGAATTAGATGTGTTTTTAATCCTCTGCTTTTAATCTTGGTTGATGATTTTAATTTGGTATCTTTTTTATTAGGAAAAATACCCCGAAAACCCCAGCAAAAATTTTTAGAAGAAAGAAAGTCCATCAAAAACAGAGATCCCAAACTCCACCTGTGTAAGTTGAAATATTTATGTTGGTCTTTTAGATTTAGGTAATAATTTTTGGTTAATTTTTGTTTATTCAAAACATGACTGTAGTTTGGTTCAGTGGAGTTTGATCATTTTGATTCACTTGATTGTTAAGTGTTCATTAGAGTTCTTTTGCATGCAAAAATGTTTTTCTTGTTGATTGAATGTTTATCACGTTTTATTCAAAGCATAAATGGTGTTCGGTTCAGTGGGGTAGGTCATTTCGATTCACTTGATTAAAATATACATGCTTGTGCTTGTCGGTGTTTTGAGTGAAGTATTGACCAAATTTTTGTTTAATTGTCAGTAGCGCTACACCTGAACCTGACCTCCAAATCATTGCGTTTCAACAAGAAACTCTGGATATGTGAGTTTTTTAATTTGCAGATTTTGGTTTCTCAGTACTTATTCTAATTATTCAACATTAACTTCTTCTTTGTTAACATTTCTTAGAGCTCCTATTGCGCTGTCTCTTCCTAGTTCTCTTAAGGAAGAGCTAATAAAAGATGACTTTTTACCTATGTCCCTTCTGAAAGTGAAACAAAAGCTTTTGTTAATGAGTAAGTTGCACATAAAATTATTTCTATTTGATTTAATGGTATAGGATAATAATTTGGGGTCATTATTGAACTATTTTTTGTTTAATACAGTAACCCTCCAGAACCGCAATAGCAACCATGCCAAGAACATCTGGTGGCAGGGTAATCGAAAAAAGAAGCACACATTGATGGGTAAGTTTTACTGCTTGTTTAGATTTGGAAAATTTCGGTTCATTACATGCTCTATTTATAGTTCATCAGAATCCATAAATCAATTATTTTCTGTTTGTTATAGCTGCCCTCCGGAACCCAAAAAGCAGGCCGGCGAAGAATCTTCCCCGAGGAAGACAGAGCCAGAACCTCCATTAAATGTGTAAGTTTTAATTAATATCATTTTTATTAGCTTTCGTGTTATATCATAATGCTATTTCATTATTGCTTAAAACATTCCTCTATCGTCTTGCAGTGCTGCTCGCATTAGGCAATGGGAAAATGATTGGGGTGCATTTTCCTTCAGCCTTGGGATAAGTCCCCATCATCTCAACCAAGTCCCCCCTCTCAACCAACAGTGAGTCAACTTGAAATATTGGCGGACACGGTGATAGATGCTGGGGTGGCGGCAGCATTGAAATTTGATGATGCAACAAGTGCCGAGCCGAGCTTCACAGCCGCTAAAGGGTACAAAACTCCGGAGAAAGAGAAAGAAATCACGGAGGAGTTGATGGAGAAGTGTTATCATTGGATGACACATCTAAAACAAACTAAAGATAGTACCAACGAATATGACCCCATATTAGTCTTGAACCATGAAGCGAATTTCGAGGGGTTTAGACATCATTTCATGTCTCTAATGCCCGAACAACAAGTGGAAAGCACGGTAAAATCTTTGCCTATTGCGTTAACATTAATAATTTTTCTAAAGACTCTTAAACCGTATATCTGATAAATTTTCTTCCTGTAGGTGGTCAATGCACATTGCATGATTCTCAATGACATAAAAGGTCGCTGGTTTCAGGAACAAATATACTGTGTGCCAACGGATATTGTGGTAAGCCAAATTTTTAATTCCCTGCTGATTGAATATTTATCACGTTTTATTCAAAACATGAATTGAGTTCTGTTCAGTGGAGTTGGTCATGTTGATTCATTTAATTGTCAAGTGTTCAGTTGAGTCCTTTTGCATGAAAAAATATTTTTCTTGATGATTGAATGTTTATCACATTTTATTCAACACATGAATGGTGTTTGGTTTAGTGGAATTGGTCATTTTGATTCACTTGGTTGTTAGTATTTTCAGTTAATTCCATTTGCATGTAGAAATGTTTTTCTTGCTGATAAATAATTTGGATTATTTGTAATTTAACTGAGGTTCGTTTTGCAGATGTTTATGTTGGGAAACCATGGCGAGAAATTCATTGATCCAAAGACCAACAAGGCCTACTGGATGGATGTCGACCGATATGCCCACTAACGCTGTTTTCTTGACAAAAGAAAACTCGCATCGCATCCATTTGTAAGTTGTGATTTCTAAAAATTCTTTGATAATTCTCTCGTTTGCTATCGTTTTGACTGAAATATTCTATCATTTTTCCAAACTTCAACTGTTTGTGCCAATTTGCAATGGAGGGCACTGGTGGTTGTGGATTGCCGATGTCCAGAAAAAGGCTTTCTATGTGCTTGACCCGGTGAACAAGAAGAAAGATGAAATACCTGATTTGAGAATCAAACTGAACAAATTTGTTGTAAGTTATTTAAATCATACATATTTTGCTGTAAATTATTCACTTAAGTTCTTTTGCATGTAAAAATGTTTCCATTCTTGATTGAATGTTTATCACTTTTTATTCAAATCATGATTGGTGTTCGGTTCAGTGGAGTTGCCGATTTTGATTCACCTGATTATTATGTGTTCACTTGGGTTCTTTTGCATGCACAAAGTGTTTCTCTTGCTGATTGAATGTTTATCATGGTATATTCAGAACATAAACAGAGTTTGGTTCATTGTAGTTGCTAATTTTCATTCACTTTTTGTTCCCTTTCAGGGATTAATAATCTCCCACATGAGGGTTTACGCTGGGACGGAACCCTTAATGGAGGACGGAGAAGGAGAAGAAGCAGAGTATATTAGGATGAATGGTCAACGTACAAGGTGGTGCGCAAAAATTGAACTCGTACAACTGAACCGGCAAATGCACTGGGTCGTCCAAGTAATATCTCAGGTGAGTGAGGGTCGATCCCACGAGGATTGCTGGATTGATCAAGCAATAGTTATCTTGCTGGACTTAGTCAGGTGAATAGAAAAGGAAGTTGTTGTTGTAAGCGCATAAAACAAAATAACAAAGAAAGAAGTACGGAATTAGTGTAAAAACAATAATGAGAAATCAGTTAAGGCCTCAGAGATGCTTATCCTTCAGGATTAGTACTTCTTACCAACTACTTTAACAATGAATGATTCATTCTATGACAAGGCTGTAAGTGATTAAGGCCAGGGCTTGTGGTCAATTAATCTTCTCTAATCCAGATCAAACGCCGGTGTCAGTGGTCATTTAATGTGAACGAGGATGAAGCTCACGTAATTCAATCTCTATTGATCCTACTTAAAATGCCACAGACAATGTCAGATCTTTGGGATCGGAGAATGAAGCTCAGTATTCTAGCCTTAGCGCCACAGAAATCTCAATTATCCATAACTAACGAGATTATATGTCACATATCTCAATTAGCCTAGATAACTTGTTGATTTAGGTGATGTATTCTCAAGCTATAGCTCAATACTATCCGGTCAGGGACTGGCAAGAACTCATGTAGAATAAGGGATCATACTTTCGTTCCACCCCAGATTCATTAAGATGAAGAACGATAATACATCATAGAACAAAATTAAACATATATTGAAATAGAGAAGTAATAATATTAATCCATGGGAATAAGCAGAGCTCCCATCCTTAACTTAGGAGGTTTAATTGCTCATACTTTACAAAAAAGAAAAGTAACGTGTGATAATGCGGAAGAAGATCCTAAACATGGGTGACCTTCTCCTATATATACTATTTTGGACCTAAAAAGATATTAAGTTTAATTAAAAATTACAAAAAGGAAAAAATAGACTAAAGAGTGCGAAAATCCACTTTGGTCCCACTTGGTGAGTGTTTGGGCTGAAGGCTTGGCGTCCAACTTGAGAAATGGGCGTTGAACACCCATTAGGGGGTGAGCTCACCGCCTTTTACTCCCTGGCTGGCATTGAACGCCAGTTTTGGGCATTCAACTTGGGAGGTTGGTCCTTCTTGGGCGTTGAACTCTAGATGTGGGCGTTCAATGCTCATTTTGGGAAGTGATTTCAAAAGAAAAGCATAGACTATTATATATTGATGGAAAGCCCTGGAAGTTAGCTTTTCAACGCCATTAAGACCGCATAAATTAGACCTCCGTATCTTAAGATATGCTTGTTGGAATGTACGAAGGTTAGGATTTGACAGCATCTGCTATCCTTTCTTTGTCTCTGAACAAGGCTTTACCAAAATTTGCCAATTTCACCCAAAAATCACCTGAAATCATAAGAAAAATATAGAAACTGAAAGTAGCATCCAAAAGGTGATTTTTGCACTAAAACATACTAAAACTTACTAAAATCTACTTAAAAACACTTTGAAAATGCTATGAAAAAGCGTATAAGAAGTCCACTTATCAGAACACCAAACTTAAACTGTTGCTTGTCCTCAAGCAACCAAAAAACAAGATACGACTAATTAGAAGAGAAGAATACATCAGGTTTTAGAGTTGTCAATGAAGCTCATTCCCAATTACTGAATGGGGCTATTGGCTCTTTATTTCTGAATAATTTTGGCATCTCACTTTTCTTTGAAGCTTAGAAATATTGGCATCCTTCGGAACTAGAATCCGGATGATATTATTGATTCTCTTCTTTTAGTTTTTCTTGATTCTTGAACACAACTTCTTTTGGTGCTTTGCACCTTTGAGCCTAATTGTGACTCTAAGCATTTTGTTTTCAAGTATTACCAACGGATACATAAACACCACAAGCACTTCACTGGGGGAACCCTTTAGATTCGAATTTAGCTTTGCTTAAATTCCCAGACAGTGGTGCTCAGAGTTCTTAAGCATACTCTTTAGCTTTGGATCACGACTTTAAATGCTCAGTCTCAAGAATTTCTTGACACCTTCACACCACAAGCATATAGTTAGGGATAGCAACTCATTTGAGCTTTTTAGGCCAATTTTGACCCTCCTAACCATTGATGCTCAAAGCCTTAGACCCTTTTTCTTTGATTTTTTCTTTTCTTTTTTTATTATTTTTCATTTTTGCTGTTTCTTTTGCTTCAAGAATCAATATTTTTTTTATTTTTAAGAGAATCAATAATACTTCTCTAAATTCTCTGTTCTTCAAGAGCCAATATGCTCAACTCCAATATCAACTATGCACAATTAATTCATACATTCAGAAAATAATGATAAGGACACCACATCTTAAATAATTAGAACAACTTATGATATACTCGAAACCTTATGCATCTTTACTGCTTCTTTTTCAATAAACTTTTCTTTTAAGCTTGATGAGGGATACATAAGATAGCTTATAACAAAACAAAGAAAATAAAATAATGCTAGAAAGGAACGAAATACCGAATGTGATCATGCACTAGAGTAGAAAACAGATAATGAAGTACAAAGAAAACAGAGATAAAATAAACAAAGGAAGAATGAAACTCAACCATCTCAGTGACGGCGGCTGCTGCTACTCCGTGAAAAATGATTCACCTCTTTTTGGTGCCATTGATGATAATATAAACCCAGAGCTTGCTCTGCAACACCAAACTTAAAAAGTTTGCTTGTCCCTAAGCAAAGAAACTTTGGTCCCTTGTTAGCGTTTAAACGCCAAGACTACTGCCCTTATGGGCATTGAACGCACATGCTCTCTTCCTTCTTCTAACGTTGAACGCCAGTAAGGGGCACCCTCCAGGGTATTCTGTTTCTCTTATACGCGTTCCTGTTTCTATTCTAAGTGCTACACATGATCACAAATGTTAGAAAAGCTAGGAAAACTATGAAAATCAATGACAAATAAAAATTTACTAAAAGAGACTCAAACTAAAGAAAACTGAAATCATGCTCTCTTCCTTCTTCTGGCGTTGAACGCCAGTAAGGGGCACCCTCCAGGGTATTCTGTTTCTCTCCTACGCGTTCCTATTTCTGTTCTAAGTACTACACATGATCACAAACGTTAGAAAAGCTAGGAAAACTATGAAAATCAATGACAAATAAAAATTTACTAAAAGAGACTCAAACTAAAGAAAACTGAAATCAAAATAGAATTAAACTAGAATATACTTATAGTTGAGTTGCCAATCCCAACAAGCGCTTCTTTACCGTCACTAGCTTGACGGTCAGTTTTTTTAAGGAGGACGATAGTTATAGAGGCTAAAATCCTCACCCCTTACTGGGAGCTTCTTTCCTGTGCTCTCATAGATTAATTAAATATGCTCACGAGACAGGATCTTGTTTATAGTATGAGACATAATTGGGCTTGCAGTGACTATCACCCTCATCCCTGGTGAGAAGCCTTCAGTAGGGATCTTGTTGTTTCTCTAGCCCCTAGGCATCTTTCTCTTGGGACCTTCCTCCTTGGTGGATAGTGTACACCCAACACCAAACTTAGATACTGAATGCTGTATGCAAGTACCTCCCTTGTCAGGGGGCAGTGGAGGTTTAAAAACCTTAAAAACCATGTAGTCCTCATGTAACCTCCGTGCCACTTTGCCTCTCTCAACATCTATCCGAGTTCCTCCATTGGTGGCTAGGAACGGTCTTTTCGGGATGATGGATTCATCTGTTTCTTCCTCCTTGTCAAGTATCACAGAGGCTTTCGGGAGGAATAGCTCTCCAACCTTGTCCAGTACATTCTCCTCTAGCCCGTATGCCTTTTTGAGGGACTTGTCAGCTATTTGTAGGGTTATCCTTATTGCCTGTGCTTCTTGGATTCCCAGCTTCTTCATTACAAATAGAGGCATCAGAGTTATACTTAGGCCAAGATCACACAAGGCTTTGTCAAAAGTGATCTTTCCAATAGTACATAGAATATGAAAGCTCCCTAGGTTTGACATCTTCCTTGGTAGCTTATTCTGAATTAGTGCACTGTACTCCTCGGTCAGTACCTCTATTTCATCTCCCTTTAAGGCCTTCTTTTCAGGGGGTAAGCTCTTTATGAGTGCAGCAGAGAGAGGCCTCTGCTCCAAAACCTCAGCAACAGGATTATTGATTTGCAGTTTCTTAGAGACTTCCAAGCACTATGAGTGGTTCTCATCCTTGATTTCTTTTTCGGGCTTTTGAGGGTGTAGTATTTCAGGCTCCTGTGCCCCCAATGGGGCGTGTAGTAATGGCCTTTCTTCTTGAGCCTTTTCTTCCTTTAATTCCTCAGCAACACACACCTCCTTAGATTCGGCCTCCTTGGTGAAGACCACAGTTCCATCTTCTTTCAAGGTCTCCTTCCCAGAGAGTATCAGGCTTTCTATAAAGGCCCTATAAGGATGCACCTCCTTAAACAACTCATTAAGAGGGATATTGTACAAGAACTAAATGAATTGCTCACCCTCAATCTCCTCTTGTGACTTCTGATGATGCACTTTAATGCTCTTAGCCTCTTCTGGTGTTTCTGTTTGCTCTGATCCTTCAGCAACTATGGCCTTGCACTCTTCTCTTGGGGTAGGTATTGTGTCACTGGGAAGAGTGAGGGGTCTCTGAAGTCGCTGAGGGTATGGCAATTTGGCTTTGTACTCTGGGGCCTTGGATAGTGCCGGATGAGTGTCCAAAGTAACTGGAAAAGTGTGCATGGGAGGAATGGCTATTGAACTGATGTCTATTATCCCTTTCTTTGGGCATTCAACGTCCACCCTACTCCCTCTTGGGCGTTCTACTTCCACTCTACCCCCTCCTAGGTATTCAACTTCAGTTTTGCCCCCTCTTGGGCATTCAACTTCAGCTCTGCCTGAGTGATTCCTCCACCCTTGATTGAAAGTCTAAGAATAAAGGGCATCGTAGGGATTTCTGGAGGAATTTCTCATGTAATTAACCTACTCAGGTGTCCACTGGCCATAGTTGTGAGTTTCTCCTTGAGGGAAGTTACTACTCATATCACAAGGGGTATCTGGAGGAGCACTATGAACCTCAGCAATTGGACTCTGTATGCTACTCAATTGTTGGGTGCGAATACTCATTTGTTGCAACATAAGTTTGTTCTGAGCAAGGATTGTAGCTACAGTATCCACATCTTGAGCTTCTATCCTAACTGGATTCCCCTCAGATGAGTATATGTACTGGTAAATTGCATCCATCTCAATGAGCTCTTGCGCCTCCTCAGGCGTCTTCTGCATGTGCAGAGAACTACCTGCAGAGTGATCCAGTGACCTCTTAGCCATTTTAGAGATACCTTCATAGAAGATGTCTATCTTGACCCAACCTAAGAGCACA
>NC_029789.2:124581150-124602395 GCF_000816755.2 Arachis ipaensis | reverse complement strand
GCATCTCCTGAGCCTCAGCTTGTACCTCTCCCAAGCATCATAGAGGGACTCGCTCTCTTCGTGCCTGAAAGTCTGAACGTCTATCATTAGCTTAGTTAATCTCTGCGAGGGAGAGAACTTGTTCAGGAATATGTTAACAAGCTTTTCCCAAGTGTTCAAACTTCCTCTGGGTTTAGCATTCTACCATAGCTTTGCTTGATCCCTCACAGCAAATGGGAAGAGTATTAGCCTGTGGACTTCAGGGTCCATTCCATCGATTTCCACAATGTCACAAAACTACAGGAAGTCGGAGATGAATTTATTGGGGTCTTCCTGTGGGTGTCCATAAAACTGAAAATTTTGCTGCATTAGCATGATCAGGTCTATGTTGACCTTAAAGTCATCTATGTCAATAGGAGGTACACTAATACTCCTTCCATAGAAGTTAGGAGTGGGAGCTGTATGGGATCCCAAAGTTTGTTTGGGTTGTGCACTCCCAATTGGATTCATGGTGATTTTGGTGTTCCTAAACCAACAAGAGACAAAGAAAAGTGGGAGTTTCTATGTCAAAGTCTAGAAAACTCCCAATGAGATACCCAAAAAGAAATAGAGTAAGGTAAAGTAAGCAATTTACAAGAAAGTTCGAAATGAGAATGCAAGAATTACTCCTAAATTTTTTTAATTTTTTTAAATTTTGAAAATAAATGAATAAAAATAAAATACTAATTAGAAAATAGAAAAAAGATAACTTAAAAATTTCGAAAAAATTTCTTAAAAAAAATTAAAAAGAAAGAGGTTTAAAAATTTTCAAAATTAAAACGGGAAGAGAAAACACTAAAGGAATACCAAACTTTAAAATTTGAATTCAAATGAAAATAAGATAAGATAACAAAAATTAAAAAAAAAAAATTAGAAAGAAAAAGTCAAATAAAGGTTTTGAAATTCAAATTTGAAAGAAAGGCTAAAGAAACACCAAACTAAAAAATTAAAATAAGATACGGCAAACAATTAATTAAAAAAAGATTTGAAAATAAAGATAGAAGATTTGGTTTTTAAATTATTTTTTGAAAATTAAGAGGGAAAAGGTCAAATAAAGATTTTGAATTTCAAAATTAAAGAAAGAAAAGCTAAAGAAACTCTAAACTTTAAAATTTGAATTTTAAAATATCGATAAGATAACAAAGTTTGAAACTTTTAAAGAAAAGAAAAAGATTAAAGATCAAGAAAGATAAAAAAGATATGATTAAAGAAAATTGAATTAAACAAAATGTTCACTAATGGAATACCATACATAAAAATTTTGAATCAAGATAAGATAAGGATTAAGTAATTTTTGAAAATTTAAAGGAAAGGGTTTTAAAAATTTTATGAAATTCAAAAAGAAGGAAAAAGATAACACCAAACTTTTAGAATTTGAAATTGAATGAGACTAAGATGCGGATGCAAAAGTTTTCGAAAATTCAAGAGAAGATTTTTTTTTTAAAGTTTTTCGAAAAATAAAAGAGAAAAACACTAAAAGGACACCAAACTTAAAAATCTTGAAATCAAATAAGAGAAAATAAGAAGAATTTTCGAAAATATAGAAATAAGTAAAACCTTAAATTAGAAACTCAAAGGGGAATACATAATCAAAAACTGATAAAAATACCTGATCTAAGCAACAAGACAATCGGTAGTTTGTCAATCACAAACAATTTCCGGCAACGGCGCCAAAAACTTGGTGCGCAAAAATTGAACTTGCACAACTGAAACGGCAAGTGCACCGGGTCGTCCAAGTAATACCTCAGGTGAGTGAGGGTCGATCCCACGAGGATTACTAGATTGAGCAAGCAATAGTTATCTTGCTAGACTTAGTCAGGCAAATTGAAAAGGAAGTTGTTGTTGTAAGCGCATAAAAAAATAACAAAGAAAGAAGTACAGAATTAGTGTAGAAATAATAATGAGAAATCAGTTAAGGCCTCGGAGATGCTTATCCTTCCGGATTAGTACTTCTTACCGACTACTTTAACAACAAATGATTTATTCTATGGCAAGGCTGTAAGTGATTAACGCCAGGGCTAGTGGTCAATTAATCTCCTCTAATCCACATCAAATGCCGGTGTCAGTGGTCATTTAATGTAAACGAGGATGGAGCTCACACAATTCAATCTCTATTGATCCTACTTAAAACGTCACAGACAAGGTCAGATCTTGTGGATCGGAGAATGAAGCTCAGTATTCTAGCCTTAGCGCCACAGAAATCTCAATTATCCATAACTAACAAGATTATATGTCACATATCTCAATTAGCCCAGATAACTTATTGATTTAGGTGATGTATTCTCAAGCTATAGCTCAATACTATCCGGTTAGGGACTCGCAAGAACTCATGTAAAATAAGGGGTCAAACTCTCGTTCCACCCCAGATTCATTAAGATGAAGAACGACAATACATCATAGAATGGAATCAAACATATATTGAAATAGAGAAGTAATAATGTTAATCCATGGGAATAAGCAGAGCTCCTATCCTTAACCTAGGAGGTTTAGTTGCTCATACTTTACAGAAAAGAAAAGTAATGTGTGATAATGCGGAAGAAGATCCTAAACATGGGTGACCTTCTCCTATATATACTATTCTAGACCTAAAAAGATATTAAGTTTAACTAAAAATTACAAAAAGGAAATAAAATAGACTAAAGAGTGCGAAAATCAACTTTGGGCTCACTTGGTGAGTGTTTGGGCTAAAGACTTGGCGTCCAACTTGAGAAATGGGTGTTGAATGCCCATTAGGGGGTAAGCTCGCTGCCTTTTACTCCCTGGCTAGCGTTGAATGCCAGTTTTGGGCGTTGAACGCCAGTTTTGGGCGTTCAACTTGGGAGGTTGGTCCTTCTTGGGTGTTGAATTCCAGATGTGGGTGTTCAACGCTCATTTTGGGCAGTGATTCCAAAATAAAAGTATAGACTATCATATATTTCTGGAAAGCGCTGGAAGTTAGCTTTCAAACATTATTGAGACCGCATCGATTGAACCTCTGTAGCCCAAGATATGCTCGTTGGAATGCACGGAGGTCAGAATTTGACAGCATCTGCTATCCTTTCTTTGTCTTTGAACAAGGCTTTGCTAAATTTTGCCAATTTCACCCAAAAATCACCTGAAAGCATAAAAAAAAATACAAAAACTCAAAGTAGTATCCAAAAGGTAATTTTTGCACTAAAACTTACTAAAATCTACTTAAAAATACTATGAAAATGATATGAAAAGCGTATAAAAAATACACTTATCACAAGGTAAACATCTTTCTCTTCTATAGTGCTATTTTTAATGTGTTTTATTTTGTGTACTATTAATCGTATTTTACGTAATTCTTGCTTAGCTATGATTATGTAATATACGTCACGAAGTGGCTTGAAACAATTGATCCTCGGAAGATCAGAAAAAGGAAGAGGTATCAATATAAAGCTTGGACACAAGTTAGTAGTTTCTAAATTAATAAAATTCTTTTATTTCTTGTTTCAATTATGTTCATTTTTTATGTAACTAATTCCTTTCAATTGAAATGTAGGAAGAGATTGATGCCTTCAGGCTCGAATATGATCCAAATATTCTATTGCACAAAATCAACAAAACTAGAGACCAAGTGATTCGGGCATCAAAAACAATAAGACTCCCGAAGCCATCTGCTGTCCTCTCTAGCCCTTTTTGTAAATTCTCATCTGGAGATATAGATAGTAAATAGGATATACTTTGTTTGATTGGTTGTAATTAACACTATTTTGTTTAACTTGTTTAAAAAAGAAAACACTGCTTCTTTGAATGTATATATGTGAATATTAATGTAAATGTTATTGGAAATCTAATCTAATGTTAATTTATATATCTGTTGGAACTGTCTGGCTCTTGTTTTGTTCTAGGTTCACAGTGAATGGAATCAGGGTATTTATTAAAAATTAAGAAGCCCAAAAATATAAATGAACCGAAATTAACACACTAATTGAACCGATAAAGTGCCTATATCAATATAGCAGAGAGCTAATTTTAAACAAATATTTCTATCAGTATTCAGTTTCAGAAACACCTAAACTCTTTGAAATAATAGAATAAAGTGACTATTCAATAAACAAAAAAGTGACTATTCAATAAAGAATTTCAGAAAGCTAATATCAAAAACAAAAAAGTGACTATTCAATAAAGACTAACTTCAATGAACCAAATTTTGCTCATACATGAATGGAAATTTATGTTAATAAAAACTAAAACTCCTACAATCTTCTCTGGGATAATTCATATCCAGTGCATTGTAAAAACTGGAGCTTGACTGAATCGTTGATCCGCTGTCTAAAAGGTTCAAATGCAAAATAGAAAATAAATCGTATATTAGCAAAATGTACAAATGAATTTTTCTCTAAATCAAAAGCAAATTAATATTACCTCGCTTGGATCTGGCTTTTTCTTTTTCTTCGTGGCGTTTGAGATCTTTTTTTTTCAAGTTTGATCCTAGACTGTTCTTGCGTCGGCCTGTTGTGTTGACACGTGGCGGGCTTCGAAGGTCGTTCACATCGCTCAACGTCGCTTCTTCGTGGGATAATGAACTTTTTCCTTTGCTTCTCGCTTGATATTTTTGCATCTCCGCCATAACATTGTCAAAGGCCTGGTGCAGAATTCCAGTCAGCTCCTCGGACTCTGAGGTAAATTCGCAGATATTGTGGGAACGAAACACCAAATCATAGAATCTCTTACTTCTCGACTCCAATAGAGACTCGTCTTGGATGCTCTTGATATGTGTGTGCCTCCTCTTTATGTTCTTGCTCCAGCATTCCAGTATGTATTTTGGTGCGACATTATTGGTGCACGGAAATTAGAACTCCGCACAACTGAACCAGAAAGTGCACTGGGTCGTCCAAGTAATACCTCAGGTGAGTGAGGGTCGATCCCACAGAGATTGTCGGCTTGAACAAGCAAGGGTTATCTTGTAAAATCCTAGTCAGGCAGATATAAAAGATGTTTGTTGTGAAGAACGCATAAAATAAAGATAAAGTTACTTAGTAGTTGGAAATTCAATAGTAAGAAGATGGTTGAGGCTTCAGAGATGCTTCATTCTTCTGAATCAATCCTTTCTTACTGTCTACCCCAACTGTGAGTGATTCCTTCCATAGCAGGCTGTAAGTGATCATCGCCATATGGTCATGGCCGCCAATCTTCCTCCTTCAGGCCGAACGCCAGGTTTAGTGTGCGCCCAATCTGAACGAGGGTGAAGCTCCCGCAGTCTATCCCCTTGATGATCCTACTCAAAATGCCACAGACAAGGTCAAATCTTCCGGATCAGAGAATGCTTCTCCTTGGTTCTAGCCTCTATCATAAAGACCCTAATCTCCTCATACCTCGACTGAACTGGTGTCTGGAGAAGTCCCCAATGAAGTCATGGATTAGCCGTCTAAGAGATGTATAATCAAGCTGGTGGTTCAGTGATCTCCGGGTCTGGTCTCACACTGAACCCATGTAGAAAGAAGATAATTGTCACGGGTCATCCCATTTATAAGGTTGAAGAACGAAGATACATTTTAGAATAGAGTCACACACGAATTGAAATAGAACAGTAGTACTTTTATTAATTCATGAAACTCAGTAGAGCTCCTAACCTCAACCTAGGAGGTTTAGTAGCTCATACTGTACAAACAATATGAAATGTAAAGTGGAAAAGATCAAAAGTTCTGAACAAGGGTGATCCTTGTTCTATATATACTAATCTAATAACTAAGGATTACAGAAATAAGATAAACTAGTCTTGTAGCACGAAAATCCACTTCCAGGGCCCACTTGGTGAGTGTTTGGACTGAGATTAAGTGCTGCCATGAGTTGGTACTCCCTCTAGGGCGTTGAACGCCCACTTTGGACTCCCTTTTGGGTGTTGGACGCCAGCTGCTCCCTTTTAGGCGTTCAACTCCAGAACTGGGGTAGGTAGCTGACGTTGAATGCCAGTTTTGAGCTTTTATTGTCCTTTGAGTGCCATTGTATTATTATATATTGCTGGAAAGCCCTAAATGTCAACTTTCCAATGCAGTTGAGAGCACGCCATTTGGACTTCTGTAGCTCTAGAAATGCTCCTTCGAGTGCATGGAAGTCAGAATCCAACAGCATCTGCAGTCCCTCCTCTGTCTCTGAATCAGACTTTATCAAAACTCTCTGATTTCAGTCAGAAAATACCTGAAATCATCATAAAACACTATAACTCAAAGTAGAATCCAAAAATATGAATTTTGCACTAAAACCTATGAAAATATAATAAAACTTAACTAAAACATAATGAAAACTATATGAAAATGATGCCAAAAAATGTATAAAATACCCGCTCATCAGTTATATACTCGCTCGAAGCTTAAGACGCTCAGAGAATGGCAGCACAGTACGTCCCTTGACTCAAACAACAGGCACTGACACTTTACCTCTTGTGTTTACAGTGTAGTGGGTGACGAAAAACTTGTTGAATGTGGAGTTAGAAACCTGCTCTATGACTTCGTATGTTGTAAAACCTAGGGTGGAATGCTTTGATCTTGTGATGCAGTTCACCTTTCCTCTGAATTGTGCTTGAACTTCCTTGAGCTTCTCATAGGTATACACGTGCTGAAATTGAGCCTTTATTGTTGATTTTGTTGCGCATGGTATCACAATGTGAAAATTTGTAGCCTCAAATTCTCTCTCTCTTTACTCTCTGCTTGCTAGGCAATTGTCGTATTGCTTCACAAATTGACTCAAGGAGCTGTTGCATGTGATGAACTTGTTAAAAAATGCGTGCATGCTCTTGCTCCTATGTGCTTCTCATACTGGACCAAAAGTGGTGATCCAAGTAAACTGGAATTCATATATGCCATTCCTCGTATAGCTCTGCAGAATGAACTGAAAACCTAAGCTGGGTTAAACCGAAAGTTGTTCACATTTAACCAAAAAAGTAACGGCATAAAAATAATTCGAATTAAAACCTCGGTTACCTGAGAGCCACTTGTTGCCTCCGAGGCCGTACTTTCTGACGAAATTGTTCTAGTTCTTGTCGAATGCATCTTTTGTGAATGAGTTCCAAACGACGTGGCTCATCTCTTGTTCGATTTCTTCATGTCGGTTATAGCCGTTTAGTTTGTTTGGGATCTTCTTCATGATGTGCCAGATGCACCACCGGTGAATTGTTGTTGGCATGCACATCTCGATGGCCCTTTGCATTGATGCGCATTGGTCGGTGAGAATTCCTTTTGGTACCTTCCCTCCCATGCAATGGAGCCAATATTCGAATAGCCATTTTAATGATTGGATGTCCTCGTTTTTCATCAAGGCGCATCCGAGAAGAACCAAAAAACCATATTGTACCTGTATAAATGGACACAACCACACAGTTATGAACCGAAAATTGTATAGTCACTGATCCTTAAACTATATTTCAGTGAACCAAATACCTATTTGTGTTGTACATGGTGTCGAATGAAACAACGTCTCTGAAATACTCGCATGCAGCCCTGCTTCTTGCGTTGGCCTAGAATGCATGTTTGATGGAGTGATCGCCTTTGAGGTTGAGCTCGAAAAAGAAATTTTGGTTCTTCTCTTTCATTCTTCATAAGTACTTCCCAAATTCTTTGGTGTCCTCTTGTTCGAAAATATTCTGTACTTCCCTTATGATGTAATTCCTCACGTCTTTTTCTATAGAACTTAGTTCCCGATGACTGTCAGCTGCTGCTACGAATGATTGGTAAGTTTTGCTCAGTTTGATTCCAGCTTCCTCGTTGGTTTCGATGGTGCGACACACGAACATGCATAGCTCCCTGTGTTATTTGATCATCTCTGGATGGTCTGGACAGCAGGGGTGCGAATGATTCAGAACAACATTGGAAATTGTCCAAAGACCGATGTCCTTCATTATGTGTATGTCGATCCTCGCTGGACAGTTTAACCCGGCTGAAGGGTTAGTCTTAAGAGTTGGAGATATCTTGGATTTCCACCTCCCCTCTCTGCTGCATACGATTAGTTGATTCTTAATCTCGTCTCCCTTCCAAGTCGTGTTCCTTATTTTGGTAGAAAAACCCAGCAAGTTTGGAATAATTTTTGTAGAACTTTTCAGCTTCTTCTAGTGTCTTGAAAATCATCCCGACCTTTGGAACAAATTGTTCATCCACAACACACCTGGTCAGCATAATGAACCGAATATGTTACTAAGGTGAAACAATTGTATAGTGCTAAATGAACGGAATATTATACATTATATAAATTCAAATTCGAAAGGCTGTCTGCATAATGAACAGAACATGTACTTAAGGTGAATCAATTGTATAGTACTAAATAAACGGAACATTATCCATTATATAAATTCAAATTCGAAAGGCTGTTTGCATAGAGAACAGAACATGTACTTAAGGTGAAACAATTGTATAGTACTAAATGAACGAAACATTATCCATTATATAAAATCAAATTTAATTTAGAGATTATCAATTCAATTCAATTCAGAACACCTATGTGCATTCAATTCAATTCAGTTCAATTTAACGATTGTATTCCATTAAATTCGATTCAAAATTGAATAATCCAAACCTCGTCCACTTGATAGGATTCAGAAGAATAATCCAAATCGCTCTCATTCAACAGATTTGAAGTTGAATCATTCATTGTTTTGATTCAGAAGATAAAAGCTATGTGCAGATCGAAAAAGAAAACGAAGAAGAATGGGAAGAAGATAAATGCAACGTAAGCAGATCGAAGAAAAAAATAAAGAAGATAGATGCGAGCAGAAAAGAACGACGAAGATTATTACGTTGAATGCAATGCAAATCGATAAAGAAAATGAAGAAGAAGAACGCGAGTAGAGAAGAAGGTTTAGGTTGCAGCAGAGAAGATTTACGTTAATATGTTAAGTGCGTGTATCGCAAACGAGTTGGGGGGGTGGGAGAAGCGCGTCTAGGAAAAATAGCTTGGATAACTTGGATGTATTTTTTGTATGGATGTGGAGCATTATTGTTAAAATTAACACATGTTAGGATTTGGATTTTTCTATTAGGCTTATTATTATTAGGACAAGAAGGAGGAAGAGAAGTACTTGGAAGATCTGTGATAGGAGGAGACCTTTGGAAATAGGAGCAGTGTCTTCCATTTTCTGTTGAGTATGGTGGGGAAAGTTCAAAGTGCCGATGGTAAATTCCCGGTCAACTGATTTGATGACAGTACCCTTCAGTGGTAATATTTCAGAAACAGATTTTAAGAAATAATTAAAATAAAAAAATCATATTATTAAAAAGTATAAATGGCACAAAGGTCTTACAAGGTCTGCAAGTTGATCAGCTTCCCAAGTTCAGGTGGAACAACTCCAGAAAAATTATTTGCTTCCAGTATCCTAATTAATGTTTCAAAACTACCATTTCAGTGAATGTTTAAAAAGGCACACTATATGAATGAATAGACTTAAAATCTCAAAACATACAAGTATGTGAGAGCAGTAATATTTCCTAGATGCTTTGGAATTTCCCCTAACAAGCGATTCACAAGAGAGCTGCATCATGTTATATGAAATATGTAATCAAATATAAGAACAATATAATGACAAATTATGTTCAAAGATTCAGTAGTTCAAAGTGACTCACATGGAAGTTAAATTCATTGAGCCCATTCCTTTGGAATTGTATCATTTAAACAATTGTATGCAAAATCTCTGTTGATAGAAGGAAAACTATCAGTAAAAAAATGAAAATAAAGAAGCATAGAATATTAGAATTCTCATTTCAGTAACTAGAGAAATTTGAAGCTTTACCCACTACAAGTGAGTCCAATATCAACTTGAAGAATTCCTCTATATTTCACATAACTATTAATTAGGCAAGTGAAAGTACATAGAAAATAATAAAAAATAAATGTATAAGGCTGTAGGGTCTGCCAAGATCCTGGTGTACTCTCTATAATTTCACATAGTGAAGTTTTCAAATTGAAGGAGACAACATCAATTTCATTTGTTTTTCATTTTGGTCAGTTTCTTCCCAAAAATCACTCAAAGAGGAGCTAGAAAATAGGGAGATAGGTCATTAACTCAAAACCAACATTAATGAAATCTTTTGAACTAAGAATTTCATCATCACCTGGAAAGATGAGTTTCAGAGTTACCTTCTTCTTTTGCTAATTTTGATTTGGATATTCTCAGCAACTGGAAGCAACAGAGTGTAACAAGTAAGAAGCCAAAAAAGTTGAGAATTTGCATATGCATGCATTGCATTAGTGTGTTGTGGTCAAAGACTCCCCTTTAAGGTATTAGTATATTATTAGAGTTATTTTAGTCTTATCTATAATAGTAATAACAATAATAATTCAGTTTTTTATGCCATGAAACAATTTATTTCTAGCAAGCTTAAAAAGATTCCTAAATTAAATTTTACTATTAATTTATACAATAGAACGATTATTTTCTTCATTGATTCATTCTCACAATGCCAAAAATGTCTCCCCAAGTTGACAAACCTTGTCATCACCAAGAATATGTTTTAACATAACCAAACAAAAGTGACATTAAATTTTTAAGACTAATTTTGCATACTAGTAGGTGAAGTATTAAATTACCATGACAAAATCTCAGGGTACAAACCTCTAAGGGAAAAGGTTTTATTTATAGACTCCAATATGTTTTAATAATTCTGAAGCCTGAAATTTCAATGCTTAGGAATCAAACAAGGTTAAATAAGCAAATACATTTCATTATTCCTCCCTCAATCTGCTTTAATTCACTATAGTTTGATACCCATATAATAATAATAACATGAATTCTAAGACATATTTTTATTCCATAGTCGACAAACAAACTACAATCTTCACTGGAATTTGTCCTTTAAGCTAAGAAAATAGAGAATTGAAGAAAAAATAACCAAGTAAAATTCAATAACAAAATATCAGATCTCATATACTTGTTATAAAAGCAACAATGACACGAGGACAATCCCCCCAATTGCTAGCCATCTAGCTACCTCCCTTTGTTGTTTCTTTGATATCGTCCGCATACAGAGTACCAGCCAGCACAAATTACAATCTTTTAAAATTAAAAACAACCCAACAGTGTCAATCTCAGAAATCGTGGAATTGGACACGAGTTTCATTTAGTGTTGGAACTATATAGAAAGATACAAAAACCAATTAAATTAAACTTCAACACTCTTTTGTTATCTGGTTTGATTATAGAGTTTAATAAATAGGGTTTACCTTCTCTCAAAACCAGCAATGAAGTATCGATGGAAGGGCCCCTAGACAAGGAAGGGAGCGGCTCCAGAGAGAGGGACAACAGAGGATTAGAGGTTAGCAGCGACGGAAGGGAGTGGCAGCGGAGGCAGCATTGGAGGAGGATTTGCGATGGCAGGTGAGCGGAGGGAGTCACCACCAGAGAGAGTCACCGCATAAGAAGGGTTAGGGGTGCCAGAAGAGGGATTGCTGGCGGAGGCATTGGGAGCACATCGATGTTCTTCGCAGAGTGTCGTGGTACTTCGTGGAGTGCTGGGGTTCTTCGGAGTACTGTCGTCGCCGGTGAGGGTAAGGCACAATGAAGAGAGGGTTAAGGTGAGGCACAATGAATATTGAATAGAGGGCTTAGAGTTAGTTCTTTGAACGATTTAATGTTTGAAGAAGGAGTTCTCTGAAAGAGCTTAGGGGTCTTTGAACAAGTTAGGGCTTAGGCACAATGAAGGGTTATCTGAAAGAGCTTAGGGATACGTGCAAAGGGTAGGCGAGAGTTTGAAAATTTTTTTGGGGGAACCTTTTGGCCACACTTTTAAAGCATGCCAAAAGACTTGTAGGAAACGGCCACACTTTAAAAATGCCACTATAATAAAACCATGTCGTCATGCTTTAAAAGCGTACCGATTTCTCTCTATGGCTACGCTTTTTAAGCGTGGCAAAAAAAGCGTGGCCAAATATCGAATCAATTGCCACCCTCATAAAAGCGTAGCCATTGACCCTTTTTCCACGCTTTTGAAGCATAGAAAAAAAACATGGCCAAATCTCTATTCAATCGCCACCGTTATAAAAGCGTGGCCATTGACCAATTTTGTCCACGCTTCTAAAGTGTGGCAAAAGAAGCGTGGCCATTAACCTTTTTTCTTGTAGTGCGAGCATCCTTTTCTGCTATGCATGAGAAGGGCTCATTGTACCTCTCCTCAACCAAATGCACTTGCTAACCCTAATCCTACGTTATCTGGGTCAGGATATGGACCTGTTCACGTATATCTACGTCTTGCATATCTGTAGGATTGGTGGCCGAAGTGGAGGAAGACCTGAAGGTGGACGTGCGAAGGTTGCTGATGAAGAACGACCTCCTCCGAAGATGCAATTCTTCTGCAGCTCGGATGCAATCTAACCCCACACAGCATCAGGATCCACCACAGATGTGCTCGTGGCATTGATCCTCCCCACTTTTGCTGAGATTGCTAGGTTGCAGTCTCAAAGTTCTGGGTGTATAAATCCTAACACATTTAATGTGATTGTTAAGACAATTATAGATATGATAGTATGTTAATAAATTATTTTTAGTCGATTACTTACATAAAAGTCCATAGACCGCTGATCAACAAATATTTCTTTGTTCTCCTTGAATGTATGGGTTTTCTTGAAGATCTCCGCGATGGTAACAAGACAATCCTGTGACTTTGTTTACATATATTAGACAAGCAGACTAAAAGAAGTGACAATCAATTAAACAAACAAAGATAAACTAGCTTATCATATTAAAAGAAGTTATACTATTTTAGCCTTTGTCTTCATAACCGTGGTAGACGGCCTATTGGCCTTATTCATGGCTTGACAAGGTCTAAAACCCTCATACATTTTCCCATATAAAAAAAGCGACTTCTTAATGTCTGGTCAAAGCCACTACGTCAGGTGGTCCCTTCTCATCTGCACGTCCTCTACAATTTGATGAGGATGGTTCGCCATGTGGTAGTAGAAGATCTTCTTTATCATCCTGCCTTGAGTGGACCAACCCGATAACATCCTATATGCAAAAAAGTCATTGATGGTCCACATCAACGCAATAGTTTGTTTTAGTTAAAATGTCATAAGTCTCTATTCTAACACTCCACAACTCATTCAGCTAGGAACACATCAACTTTGATTTTAGGGTTGCTTGGACTAGGTATGATACAAGTTAGAAATATGTATGGATCCTTCATGCACATTTTGAAAAGCAGATTATAGGGAGTCACTACAACAAGCATATAGGAGTACGAGTTACCAAATTTAGAGCTCGGTGTGAATCCACAAAACACAATGCTAATCTTACATTTTGAGGCTTTCTGGCAAAGATAGGGTGAACTTGATCAAAGTGCTTCCAAGCCTCTCCATGTGCTGGATGCATCATAAAACTAGTGTTACTCTTATTGTTACTATGCCATGTCATGTGAGCGGTCGAACTCATGAATGCATACAATCTTTTTAGCCTAGGAATTAGTGGCAAGTAGTGCATTCTTATGAGTGAAACTCTTTTCAGCCTCCATTTATCAATCCCTCTCTCTCTGCTTGATACCTTGATGTCTCACAAAATTTGCAAGTGTCATGAGTTCTACATCCCCCTTGTAATAAAGCATGTAACGATTTGTTCAGCAATCAATTTTCACCTAATTAAGTCCTAGTTTTGAAGCTAGTTTTTTTGCCTAATAATGGTTACGAGGGATCAAGTAGTTCCAGCTGGTACTAGTTTGTTACGAATGGTGGTTCACTTATCAAAGGACTCTTGGGTGTTGTTTGACTCAGACTTAATACTCATCATTCTAACACAGGCAGGTAATTGAGAGTGAACGCAAACCTCAAACACTGATTGTACAGCAAACTCTAACAAATGATAAAATCTAGGCGCATCCAAGTTAGGCTCTTTCTCGATATTTTTTGTAGCTTGAACACTGATGCGTGAGCATCTTGTCTATCTTTTCCTAGTGAATTTGCATCTAATTTGTTGAGTTTAATTAAGAATTAATTATATTTTAGCCACTATGGATGCCATTTTGAGTTTTGTAAAATACTGTTTATTTTAGGTAGCATTTGGCGGAATTTGACGGAGTTTCTGCAGAGAAAGAGAAGAAGCCAAGGAGATGACCAGCGAATACCGACGCAGACTCATGGCTCACGCGACCGCGCGGAATGGAGGAAATCGCAATGACGCGATCGCGTGCCTGACGCGATCGCGTAGACTGGAATCTGCACAAATGACGCGAACGCGTGGACGACGCGGACGCGTCACATGAGCGATCTGCAGAATGGACAATTCAAGTGGTCCCCATCCATCCATTGAAGATTTGATTATTTAAATTAATTCAAATTTTAATTCTAGGAAAAGATATTATTTTAATTTTTAGTTTTAGATACTAGATTTTAAATTTATTAGGATTAGTTATAAAAGGTGAGAAACTCTCCTTCCTTTGTAGAGAGGTCCTGGGGGAGATTCCACCTCATTCCATCAGGGGAGCATAATTGACAATCCTAATTTTCTCTCTATTCTATGAGCAACTAAACCTCCACTGTTAAGGTTAGGAGCTCTGTCTATTTGTATGGATTGATTTTATTACTTTTTCTATTTTAATTTATGTATGGATTTATATTTAAGAATTGTTTTTGCTCTTTATTTTATGAATTTGGGTGGAACGGAAGTATGACCCTCTTTCTATTTGAGTTCTTGTAAAACTTGGAAAAGCTCTTTACTTGAACAAACAGCTTGAAAACAATTTCTCCTAAATTTTAATTATCTGGATTTAACGGGATACGTGACATATAATCTTTTTATTTTTGGGTAATTAGAGTTTTGTGGCATATAAACTAGAAATTGATTATCACCCTCTAATTGGAATTAATTGACCAAGGAATTGGCAGTTAATGAATTTTAGAGGAGACTAGAAAGGTCTAAGGAATTAGAGTCTAGTCACATACAGTTTGCCATAAATTAAATCCTGCATAATTAAATTAGTTAGTAAGAAAAGTTAATCCGGAAAAATAGATAACTTTGAAGCCTTAACTATCTTCTCCATATTTTATTCCCAACTTATTTATCTGCCTATCTTTAATATTTTTTATATTATTTAATGTCTTTTATACTGCATCTCAACACTATTTTCTATTTGTCTAACTAATTCTATCAAACGCTATTGTTGCTTAATCCATCAATACTCGTGGGATCGACCCTTACTCACGTAAGGTATTACTTGGTACGACCCGGTGCACTTGCCGGTTAGTAAGTGTGGTTGTAAAATACCACACCAAACACCAACTGCATAAAATACGATCTCATAGTATCTTTACTGGTTTCCCTCCCAATTCATGTGTTCCATATTTTCTTCTCTAACCAAGTTAACTCTCCTTGACCGAGTTTCAGACCCATTGGCAATAAGTGTAGACCGATTAATTCCTTACTCATCAATTTCTTCGAGTTCACTCCACACCCGATACCCATCCTTGAACCCATTACGATAAAGGTGCATGGTTATATCCAAAGCTCCTAGCCACCTAGTTAGCCGACACTTATGGTATGGACACCTAGATATCCCTTGAGACCTATAAGGCCATGTTGAACACAGATGCAACAAACTTATCAACCCACTTAAAGAACTCAGGTTTTATTCTTCCTCGTTGCCTGTTATCCCTGTCATACATCAACAAACGATGACTTGGAATCATCGTGGCACAAATAACCTAGAATTCAACCAAAAATACAACTTATAAAAAAATTTTGAAATTTGGGCAGAGTTTTGGCTATAATTAGGGACCTATACCAAACGTAATTTTCAATTAACTAAACATGACTTAAAAAAATTTTAACGAAAAATTGATAGTTTTTTATTAATTCGGAGACCTCCACCAAACAAATTTCTTAATTTTTACAGAGGAAACAGTTGCAAGCATAAATTAAAACAAACAAACATTCAAGCATACATAAAATCCTAGCTATTCTAGTGTGCGTTCCCTTATTACTCCACAATTTTTCAGCAAACAATAGTTTTGAGAAGGCGCCATTAGGCAACCTTCTCCCACTTTCGTCCTAAAACTCTATCCTAGGAAAAGTAAGTCTATCATGAAACTTAAACAATTTAACATGTTTAGAGATAAAAATTCAACCTCAATACTGCACGAACAACCCAGGTATATTATCAGCACAAACAACCTATGATTAAAATTACACAACGTTCGAACAATATATAAATGTTTTAGAAATATTTCTTAAATCTTATGAAAATTAACTAATTAATCTAATCCAAAAATTCTAATTAATATTACATTAACTTAATTTATCTAAATTCAACTCTAAATTAATCTAACTTCAACTCTATAGTAAACTCTAAACTAATTTATCTAAATTAATCAAATTAACCAACTTGACCTACTCTAATTTAAATCCTAATTATTCTAAACAAGGCTACTTAACCATATATCATAATGTCACAACAAATTATTTATAAATGAGAATTCTAGAAACAAAAATGACATAAATACTCTAAACTAATTATAAAACTAATTACTCTAAACTAGTTACTATAAAATTAACATATATCACAATTTATATTAACTCACTTACCTGAAGACAATGGTAGCACAGAAGACTTTTCACTACAAAAAAAAAAATACTGAGTACCGTCGAAAAATGAATAAAATTCGACGGTAATTAATTATCGACGTATTTACTGTCAGAAAGAATTCAGCGGTATAAACCTCACTGGTAACCAGTTACCATCAGATTTTTTCATCTGACGGTAATTATAGTCGGATTCTACGATGAATTACTTGCCCGAAAAACCATTTGGTTACTGGCGGATTTTTTCGACAGTAAAGTTGGCGCCACAATATCTTGTTTTCTGCACTATTACCGTCGTATTATGCTCTCAGTAGATCCGACAGTAATGTCAATTTTTTTTTAAAAAATATTATGACAATTTTAAAATTTTTTCCTTTTTAATTTTAATTTTAATTTACATTTATTTTTTACACAATTAATGATCAAATTATAAATAATAAAAACCAAATATGTAACATTAAACATCAAATGTTAAAATAAATTAAAAGACAAATAAATCAAATAAGTACAATGAAACAGTAAAACAAAGCCCTAACCACTAAAGATCCTGATAGTCGTCGTCGTCGTCATTCCCGTAGTCCTACTGAGGCGGCAGAGAAGGCAGTGATGTCTGTGTCCTACCAGCAGCACCGCTGCCACCAGCAGGGTTGCTGCCACCAGTGCGCATCTGAGCCTAGTACACCGCCATCTCCTGCTCCATCCGCTGAAGCCACTCCAGCTGCTCCCTCCACTCTAGCCTGAGGTCATCCGTGTCCGTCATGCGTGTGAGGATCTTTTGATACCTTTCCCGAGTCTCGATCAGTTTTTGAGCCTATTCATGAAGACTCTGGGTAAGATCCAGCACCTGCAGCCTAAAATCAATGCCTTCCTCGGAATCGACGACTCGACTGATGGCAAAGGCGGACGATGGACTCAACATGGAGGTGCAGAGACTAATGACGAAGAACGATCCCAACCCGTATACGCGATTCTTATACAACATTGAGGCGGTATAGTGCCAAACCACATCAGAATCAACGACTGAAACAGTAGAGCCACTGGCGTCCACTTTGCTGAGATTGCTGAGTTGCAGCCTCCAGTCTCTGCCTGTAGGACTCCTGTATAACATATGTTATTATGATTAAGATGACAGTTGTACGATTAATTAAAAATTTTATATCACAAGGTCAGATGTTTACTCACATAATGATCCGCAGACAGCTGACCATCAAATCTCTCCTTATTCTCCTTCAAAGTGTCAGTGTACTTGAAGGTCTTCGCCAATGTCTCATCGTGGTCTAACGACTTCAACTACACATATTGTATTGAAATAATATATTAGGATGCCTACTAATGGTAGGTCAAAGAATATAACTAGATTAATAACAAAATTAGAAAAGCTACATACCAGCCTGACCTTAGTCTTCATGAAGGTCGTTGAGCTGCCGGTATACTTGGATGACCTGGCCGATGCCCTGTTAGCTCTGTTTGTGAGATGCCGATGCCTGAATCCTTCATCAGTCTCCCAATGAATGTACAAAGCCTTCTTGATTTCTGGGTAGAGCTAGGAAGTGAGGTGATCGCACCTCTCACATACATCCTCTAGCATCTGTTGCAGTCGCCTATCTATTCGATGGTCGTATGTCTTCCTGATAAGGACATCGTGCTCCTTGTCCCATATAAAGTTCACCTGCACAAAGAAACTTTAAAATTAGTTAATCAAAATATATTTATTAAATATAATAGAAGATATGAACTAGCTAATAAGGTTTCACTATATTAAGTTTTTACCGCCCACTTCTGAAACCATCGCTCTCTGGTCTCAGCAGGGATCTTTTTGTAGCTCGGCCATGAATGGTCGTACATCAGCTTGATGATGTTGGTCATCACCTGAGTACATGCGTCGTTGTTTAACGTAAACCTATCAATAATCCACAAACAAACCAATATGGCAATATAAATTAAAACTTCAGAAGCAAATAACCATAATACATGGAGATTTTTTATAGAAATTTTGGCAGAGTTACATCTATAATTGGAATGCACCACAAACTCTATCCATTAACAAATTAACTTAAATAGCACTAATTGTCAACAATCAATGAACAACGGTCAATAATCTAGAAGCAACATCCATAAATCCACTAAATCCACTAAACTAGAATCAATAATCAGGATATATCAAACACTTTCAGCAGTTCAAACCTACAACCCTAAATCCACTAAAACTAGAATCAATAATTAGAATATATCAAACACTTAGTAGTTCAAACCTACAACCCTAAATTCACTAAAACTAGAATCAGTAATCAAGAATCAATGATCATGATATATCAAACACTTTCAGCATATAAAAGACTTAAAATAGTACTTACGTTGTTCTGTCATTAGACTAAATCGTCAACTGTACAATGGGAGGTGGTGGAGGGGCATCAGCTGGCCGGCTTCCGTGAGAGGATTCCGGCGCTGCAATATCCATCGCTGGAGGCAGCATCACCGAGACAGTGGGCTGCTGAGTGGATGAAGGCAGCGTCATCGCCATAGATACAGGGACATAGTTGGCGTTAGGGACCATGATGAACGGCTTGTCCGATGCACCCACAACCTGGCACAGATTTGCAACCACTATAATATTCCGCACAACTGAACCAGCAAGTGCACTGGGTCGTCCAAGTAATACCTTACGTGAGTAAGGTTCGATCACACGGAGATTGTTTGCTTGAAGCAAGCTATGGTTATCCTGTAACTCTTAGTCAGGCAGATAATAAAATTTGTTTTGCTTTAAGGAAAGCATAAACATAAAATAAAGATACTTGTGGATTCAATGGTAAGAAACAGATTGAGGTCTCGGAGATGCTTTGTTATTCCGAATTAATCCTTTCTTACTGTCTACTCCAACTGTGAGTGATTCCTTCCATAGCAGGCTGTAAGTGATGAAATGTCGTACGGTCGCGGTCTCCAACCTTCCTTACATAGACTGAACGCTAGGTTTAGTGTGCGCCCAGTACGAATGAGGGTGAAGCTCCAGCAGTCTATCCTTCTTCTGATCCTACTAAAAAATTGGCTGAACTGGTGTCTTGAGAAGTCTCCAACGAATTCGTAGATTAGCCATCTAAGAGATGTATAATCAAGCTGTCGCTCAGTAATTACTGGTCAAAGTCTCTCACTGAACTCAAGTAGAACACAGGTGGTTGTCAGGTACATGGTGCATAGGTTGAAGAACGAAGATGATTTTTACCAGTCATCCCCTTCATCAAGTTGAAGAACAAAGATACATCTTGGAATATAGTCAAACACATATTGAAATAGAAGAGTAGTACTTTTATTAATTCATAAAACTCAGCAGATCTCCTTACCTTAACCTAGGAGGTTCAAAGACTCATACTATACAAAGAATACATATGAAGTTCGAATGAGGCAAAGATCTCCTCAAAGTAAAGTGATTTTTTTTATATTTATACTAAACTAATAACTAAGGATTACAAAAATATGATGGACTAAGGTTGATAGTGCTAAAATCCACTTCCGGGGCCCACTTGGTGAGTGTTTGGGCTGAGCTTTGAATGTCTCCACGTGCTAAGGTCTTCTTTTGCATTGAAATGCCACTTTTGGCACCACTTTGGGCGTCAAAACACCAAGGATTCTCTTTGTGCATTTTGACACCAGAAAAGGGTAATTGGCTGGCATTGAACGCCAGTTTTGGACCTTCATTTCTCGAGCAAAGTATGAACTATTATATATAGCTGGAAAGCCCAGGATGTTAGCTTTTCAATGCCATTAAGAGCGCACCATTGGAACTTCTGTAGCTCCAGAAATTCTCCTTTGAATGCATGGAGGTCAGAATCTGATAGCATTTACAGTCCTTTCTTTGTCTTTGAATCAGACTTCATCAAAACTCTCTGATTTCAACTGGAAAATACTTGAAATCACCATAAAACACAAAAATTGGAAGTAGAATAAAAAAATATGAATTTTGCACTAAAACCTATTAAAATATAATAAAACTTAGACAAAACAAACTAAAAACTATATGAAAACAATGCCCAAAAGCGTATAAAATATCCGCTCATCAGAACACTAAACTTAAACTGTTCCTTGTCCCCAAGCAACCAAAAACAATTAGGATTAAAAAGAAGAGAAATCTATGTTAAATCTTAGAGTATCAATGAAGCTTAGTTTTAATTAGATGAGCGGGACTAGTAACTCTTTGCTTCTGAATAGTTTTAGCATCTCACTATCCATTGGAGTTCAGAAATGTTGGCCTCTTTAGGAACTTAGAATCCAGATGATATTATTGACTCTCCTAGTTTAGTTCTTTTTTATTCTTGAACACAGCTACTTTTTGAGTCTTGGCCGTGACCCTTAGCACTTTGTTTTCCAGTATTATCACCGGATACATAAATGCCACAGACACTTAACTAGGTGAACCCTTTTGGATTGTGATTTAGCTTTGCTAGAATCCCCAGTTAGAGGTGTCCAGAGTTTTTAAGCACACTCTTTTTGCTTTGGATCACGACTTTTACCGCTTAGTCTCAAGCTTTTCACTTGACACCTTCACGACACAAGCATATAGTTAGGGAAGCAGCTCGCTTGAACTGTTTAGGCCAAGATTTAGTTTCTTTTTGGCCCTCCTAACCATTGATGCTCAAAGCCTTGGACCCTTTTTTATTGCTCTTGTCTTTTGGTATAAAGAGCTATTGGCTTTTTCTACTTGCTTTTGCTTCTTTCTCTTTTTTTTCGTAAGATTTTTATATAT
>NC_029789.2:124574378-124579728 GCF_000816755.2 Arachis ipaensis | reverse complement strand
ATATTATTGACTCTCCTAGTTTAGTTCTTTTTTATTCTTGAACACAGCTACTTTTTGAGTCTTGGCCGTGACCCTTAGCACTTTGTTTTCCAGTATTATCACCGGATACATAAATGCCACAGACACTTAACTAGGTGAACCCTTTTGGATTGTGATTTAGCTTTGCTAGAATCCCCAGTTAGAGGTGTCCAGAGTTTTTAAGCACACTCTTTTTGCTTTGGATCACGACTTTTACCGCTTAGTCTCAAGCTTTTCACTTGACACCTTCACGACACAAGCATATAGTTAGGGAAGCAGCTCGCTTGAACTGTTTAGGCCAAGATTTAGTTTCTTTTTGGCCCTCCTAACCATTGATGCTCAAAGCCTTGGACCCTTTTTTATTGCTCTTGTCTTTTGGTATAAAGAGCTATTGGCTTTTTCTACTTGCTTTTGCTTTTTTCTCTTTTTTTTTGTAAGATTTTTATATATATATATATATATATATATATATATATATATATATATATATATATATATATATATATATATATATATATATATTATTTTTCACTACTTTTTCTTGCTTCAAGAATCAATTTTCAGATATTTCAGATTACCAATAATATTTCTCCTTTTTCATTATTCTTTCAAGAGCCAACATTCTTAATTCCAACTTCAAACATACATTGTTTAATCATGCATTCATAAAATAAAAATATTGCCACCACATCAAAATAATTGGACTATTCTTATTATATAACTTGAAATTCATGTATCTCTCTTTCCTTTTTCAAATAAAATTTTCTTTTAAGCAAGGTGAGAGATGTATGGAATAATTCATAGCCTTAAGACATAGACACAAATGATCATGCAATAAAGACAAGACACAGACAGAAAACAAATATAAAAACAGAGAAATAACATAAAAGCAAGGGGTTAAGGAACGGGTCCACCTTAGTGACAGCGGCTACTACTTCTTCTTGTTGATCCAATGGATCGTTTAAGCTCTTCTATATCTCTTCCTTGCCTTCGTTGTTCCTCCCTCATGGCTCTTTGATCCTCTCTTATTTCATAGAGAATGGTGGATTGCTCTTGATGCTCCATCCTCAGTTAATCCATGTTGGAACTCAATTCTCCTAGAGAAGTATTGAGTTGATCCCAATAGTTTTGGGGAGAAAAATGCATCCCTTGAGCCATCTCAGGGACTTCTTGATGAGGGCGCTCCTCATGCTCTTGTTGAGGTCCGTGTGCCGGCTCTTTAGTTTGCTCCATCCTTTTTTTAGTGATGGACTTGTCCTCCTCTATGAGAGTGTCTTCTTCTATGACAATTCCAGCTGAATTACATAGATGACAAATGAGGTGTGGAAAGGCTAACCTTGCTTGAGTGAAAGATTTGTCTGCCACCTTGTACAGCTCTTGAGGTATTACCTCATGAACTTCCACTTCCTCTCCGAGCATAATACAGTGGATCATGATGACTCGGTCTATAGTCACTTCGGACCGGTTGCTAGTAGGAATGATGGAGCGTTGAATGAATTCCAATCATCCTCTATCTATGGGCTTAAGGTCAGGCCTTCTTAGTTGGGCAGGCTTGCCTTTAGAGTCCATTTTCCACTGTGCTCCTTCCACACAAATGTCCAAAAGGACTTGGTCCAACCTCTGATCAAAATTGACCCTTCTAGTGTAAGGATATGGGTCTCCTTGCATCAATGGCAAATTGAGTGCCAACCTTACACTTTCTGGACTAAAATCTAAGATTCGCCTTCGGACCATGGTATGCCAATTTCTTGGTTTTGGGTTCACACTTTGATCATGATTTTTGGTGACCCATGCATTGGCATAGAACTCTTGTACCATTAAGACTCCAACTTCTTGGATAGGGTTGGTCTGAACTTCCCAATCTCTTTTCCGGATTTCACATCGGATCTCTGAGTACTCATTTTTTTTAAGCCTAACAGGGACCTCGGGGATCACTTTTTTCCTTGCCACAACTTCATAGAAGTGGTCTTGATGGGCCTTAGTGATGAATCTCTCCATCTCCCAAAGTTTGGAGGTGAAAGCAATTGCTTTCCCTTTCCTCTTTCTAGAAGATTCTCCGACTTTGGGTGCCATAAGTGGTAACGAAAAGCAAAAAGCAGGGCTTTTCCACACTAAACTTAAAAGCTTTGCTCGTCCTTGAGCAAAATATAAAAGAAAAGAGTAGAAGAAGAAGAAAATGGAGGAGATAGAGTGAGAGAGAGAGGGTTCAGTCAAGTGAGGGCTTGTGTGTATGTTTTGTGTGGAAATGAATGTTGAGGAGAGGGGTATATATAGGGTTAGGGTTAGGTGGGGTTTCGTTTGAATAGGTGGGTTTGGGTGGGAAATGTTTTTGAAATTGAGTGGATGGAGGGTGGTGGGATGTATGATGGTTTTGGAAAGAGAGAAGAATGTGATTGGATGAGGGTTCATAGGGAAAAGTGTGTGGCAAAGTCTGAAAAGAAGAGAAAAGAAGGTAGGGTAGGTGAATATTCTGTGGGGTCCACAGATCCTGAGGGTCAGAGAATTCGAATCCTCTGCCCCCTTATGGGCGTTTAAACGCCCATCTTGCTGCCTGGTTTGGCATTTAAACGCCAGCTTTGCTGCCCTGTTTGGTGTTTAAATGCCAGTTCTGCTCCCCTTTCTGGCATTTGAACGTCAGCTCTGCTCATTCCTAGCGTTTGAACACCAGCTTTCTGCCCATTCTTGCCGTTTGAATACCAGCTTTCCTTCCCTTTTTGGTGTTTGAACGCCAGTTCTCTGCCCGTTCTTGGCGTTTGAATGCTAGTAAGGCACCATTCCAGGGTGTTCTGTTTCTAATTCTGAACGTTTTCTGCTACTGTCTTGACTACTGCACATGATCAAAGACTCAAAGAAACAATTATGAAAAATGAAATTAAAGAAAACATAAATAATTAATAATGATTGGGTTGCCTCCCAACAAGCGCTTCTTTAACGTCACTAGATTGACGGTTAACTCCTAAGGAGCTGCATAGGGGCTCAGAATTTCGCCCCTGACAGTAAATTTCTTGCCTGTGCTCTCATGGATAAGTTCCACATATTCTAGAGATAGGATCTTGCTCACAGTGTGAGGGATGACTGGCTTGTCAGTGAACACAACTCTCATTCCAGGTGAGAGGCCTTTAGTGGGGATCTTCTTATCCCTCCAGCATTTAGGTACTTTCTTAGTACCTTTTCTCTTAGAGCTTGATGATGCTTGCCCAACACCAAACTTAGAGTTGGTGTCTGGGGTCTCTGTTAGGCTCTGTACTGAGAGAAATGGTTCATGCTTCTTTTCTATTGATGCAGAGTGAGGTTCATGAACCTTAAACACAAGAGAGTCCTCATTCAACTACAGGACTAATTCTCCTCTGTCTACATCAATCACAGCTTTGGCTGTAGCTAAAAAAGGTCTTCCAAGGATGATAGATTCATCTTCATCCTCTCCAGTATCTAGGATTATGAAATCAGCAGGGATGTAAAGGTCTTCAACCTTTACTAAGACATCCTCTACCAGTCCATATGCCTTTTTCATTGACTTGTCAGCCATCTGTAGTGAGATTCTTACAGCTTGCACCTTAAAGATTCCCAGTTTCTCCATTACAAAGAGTGGCATGAGGTTTATGCTTGACCTTAGGTCACACAGAGCCTTCTCAAAGGTCATGGTGCCTATGGTGCAAGGAATTAATAAGCGTCCAGGATCCGGCTTCTTCTGAGGTAATTTCTGTGGCATTGGCAGTGGCTAGGAAAGGTCTTCCAAGGATGATAGATTCATCCTCATCCTCTCCAGTATCTAAGATTATAAAGTCTGCAGGGATGTAAAAGTTTTTAACCTTTACTAAGACATCCTCTATCATACCATATGCCTTTTTCAGTAATTTGTCTACCATCTCCAATGAGATCCTGGCAGCTTGCACATCAAAAATTCCAGCCTCTCTATTACAGAGAGAGGCATGAGATTTATGCTTGACCCTAGATCGCATAAGGCCTTCTCAAAGGTAATTGTCCCTATGGTGCAGGGAATTAGGAAGCGCCCGGGATTCAGTAACTTCTGAGGTAGTTTCTGCTGAACCAAGGCATTGAGCTCCTTGGTGAGCACTGAAGGTTCTTCCTCCAGAGTCTCTATACCAAACAACTTGGCATTCAGCTTTATGAGAGCTCCCATGAACCGAGCAACTTGCTCTTTCCTAGTTGTCTCATCCTCTTCAGAGGAAGAGTATTCATTAGAGCTCATGAATTACAATATTGCATTCAAGGGGAACCTCTATGGTCTCTACATGAGCCTCGGGTCCCTTTGGTTTCTCAATAGAGAATTCCTTGATGGCTGTTGAATGTCCAGTAGGGGCTTCCTTACTGGAGTTCAATGCCATGTCTCCCTCTCCATTTTCGACAAGTACCTCTGTTCTTACTCTAAAACTATTTGTTTACACGGTAGTGATATTCTTTGTTTCTCTTTTCATCTTCGGATTCCTATCTAATGATCCGGGACGTAATCCAGGACGTGAAGAATAAAAAAAATATTTTGAGTTTTCTATGTTTTCCTTGTTTGTGCTAGATTTTGAAAAACTTTTAGGATTTTATCTATTTTACATCTTTAACTGGTAACTATCAAAATCAAACATAGAAAATTCAAAAGAAAAAAAAAATACTAACCCACGGGCGGAAACGGAAAGAGAGGGATTCGAACCCTCGGTACAAAAATTCGTACAACGGATTAGCAATCCGACACTTTAGTCCACTCAGCCATCTCTCCCCAATTGAGATATCTATATATATTGTTTATGTTAGATTGCATAACTGGTGCACGAATTGTGACTCTCTTACAATTTCGCACATATGACCAGCAAGTGCACTGGGTCGTCCAAGTAATACCTTACGTGAGTAAGGGTCGAATCCCATAGAGATTGTTGGTTTGAAGCAATCTATGGTTATCTTGTAAATCTTAGTCAGGAAATCAATTATGTTTATCAGTTGAATTGCAAATAAACAATAGAGCATGGATTAAAGGTTACTTGTTATGCAGTAATGGAGAATATGTTGGAGTTTTGGAGATGCTTTGTCTTCTGAATCTCTGCTTTCCTCTGTCTTCTGATTCACGCACGCACGTCCTCCTATGGCAAGCTGTGTGTTGGTGGATCACCGTTGTCAATGACTACCTTCCATCCTTCCAGTGAAAACTACGCTCACGCACTCTGTCACAGCACGGCTAATCACCGGTTGGTTCTCGATCCGGTTGGAATAGGATTTACTATCCTTTTGCGTCTGTCACTAATGCCCAGCCTTCAAGAGTTTGAAGCTCATCACAGTCATTCAATCATTGAATCCTACTCGGAATACCACAGACAAGGTTTAGACT
>NC_029789.2:124572434-124574049 GCF_000816755.2 Arachis ipaensis | reverse complement strand
TGGAGCCATCAGCAAGTTGGAGACATATCCTGGTTGGTTTAACTTCTTCAGTTAAGCAAGCTTCCTGATAGTGGATGCAGGTATTAGGTTGATGCTTGCCCCAAGATCGCATAAGGCTGTCTTGGTGCAATCACCTTCTAATATGCATGGTATCAGAAAACTCCCGGGGTCTTTAAGCTTTTCAGGAAAGCTTTTCAGAATGACTGCACTGCATTCTTCAGTGAGGAGAACTCTTTCTGTTTCTCTCCACTCCTTTTTATGACTCAAGATCTCTTTCATGAACTTGGCATAAGAAGGTATTTGCTCAAGTGCCTCTGCAAATGGAATCTTTATTTCAAGAGTCCTTAGATAATCTGCAAAGCGAGCAAATTGCTTATCCTGCTCCTCTTTCCGGAGTTTTTGAGGATAAGGTATCTTGGCTTTATATTCTTCAACCTTAGTGGTTAAAGAAACCTTTTTAGAGGGGTTGTTATCAGCACTTGTGTGTGTCTGATCCCTCACTGGCAATTGAGTACCAGAGTCAGAAGCTGGAGTGACGTTAGACGCCAACTCACTGTCTGTTCCTGGCGCCTGAACGCCAGAAATATGCCCATTTTGGGCGTTCAACGCCAGATCCTGCACCATTTCTGGCGTTGAACGCCAATCCTGCCTTGTTTCTGGCACTGAACACCAGTTTTGGGCATGGTCTGGGCGTTCAACGCCAGCCTTCCACCCATTTTCTGGCATTTTAGTGCCAGAATTATTTTTCCCTGGGCTCTTACTGTCCTCAAAGGAATCTTTGGTGGGTCGCTCCTTTCTTGAATTTTTGATGCCTTGAGGTGCTTTTTATTTATTTTATTTTATAAGAAGTAAATACTTAAATAAAATAAAATAGCTAAAAAGAATTTGAATTTTTAAAATTTTTTTTTTCGTAAAAAAAATAATAATAATTAGTTAATAAAAAAGAGATTTTTGAAAAAGAGGGAAGATATTTTCGAAAATTAGAGAGAGAGAGTTAGTTAGGTAGTTTTGAAAAAGTTAAGAAATAGACAAAAAGTTGGTTAGTTAGTTGAAACAAATTTTGAAAAGATAAGAAGTTAGGAAGTTAGAAAAGATATTTTGAAAAGATATTTTTGAATTTAGTGAGGAGAGAGAAAAACAATAAGATAGTACAAGATTTAAAATTTTTAGATCTAATGCTCCTTGTTTTTGAAAATTTTGGAGGGAAAACACCAAGGAACACCAAACTTAAAAATTTTAAGATCAAGACACAAGAAAAACTCAAGAACACTTTGAAGACTCACAAGAACACAAGAACATGAAGAAAGAATACCAAACTTAAAATTTTTTTAGAAAACCACCAAAATTTTCGAAAACCAAAGGGAGTTCAACAAGAAAACACCAAACTTAAAGTTTGGCACACAATTTAATAGAGAAAATATTATTTATGAAAAAGAAGGTTTTGAAAAGAGTATAAAAGATTCTAACCCAATTACCAAGAACACAGATTAACACTCTAGCCAAATGAGTTATGGAACTTTCGAAAATTTTAGGAAAGATTATTTTTGAAAACACCAAACTTAAAGTTTGGCACAGGATTTAACAGAAAAATTATTTTTGAAAAAGGTTTTAAAAA
>NC_029789.2:124534008-124572321 GCF_000816755.2 Arachis ipaensis | reverse complement strand
AAAATGATCCTTTCTGGTGGCTGTATTGAGCCTTCTATAGTCAATACACATGCGCCACCCTGTAACTGTTCTTGTAGGAACCAGTTCATCTTTTTCATTATGAATCACTGTCATGCCTCCCTTTTTTGGGACGACTTGAACAGGGCTCACCCAGGGGCTATCAGAAATGGGATAAATAATCCCAGCCTCTAGAAATTTGGTGACCTCTTTCTGCACCACTTCCTTCATGGCTGGATTTAGCCGCCTCTGTGGTTGAACCACTGGTTTGGCATTACCCTCCAATAGGATTTTGTGCATGCATCTAGCTGGGCTTATGCCCTTAAGGTCACCTATGGACCACCCAAGAGCTGTCTTGTGTGCCTTAGCACTTGAATAAGTGCTTCCTCTTCCTGTAGGGGGGTTGGTCCCCTTACGACACACGAGAACGCTCTAATTTGTAGAAACGTATGTTTCTATATATATAGACCCAGTCTCCGGTTCGACAAAAGGTCCAATTATGTGGAATAATAGCATTACTTGGGAGAGTATTAGGAGGGGTCACAGGGATTCTTTTACTCAGTTGACCAACTTATACCTCCAGATTTCTGATGGAGAACCTAGTTTCAATCATGAAACTGAGGGTGGTCTTAGATAGATAAGAGACTATAGTTGCTAAGTCAGAGAGACTCTGCCTAGAAGTCTCTGTCTGTTGCTAAAAAAATGGGAATGGTTTGCTATTGCTAAACCGGTTTCTTCCACCTTGATTATTGTTGAAACCTTGTTGAGGCTTCTGTTGATCCTTCCATGAGAAATTAGGATGGTTTCTCCATGAAGGGATGTAGGTGTTTCCATAGGGTTCTCCCATATAATTCACCTCTTCCAATGCAGGATGCTCTGGATCATAAGCATCTCCTTCATAGGAGGCTTCTTGGGTGCTACCAGATGCAGCTTGCATCCCAGTCAAATGCATTAAAATCATGTTGACTTATTGAGTTAAGATCTTGTTCTGAGCCAATATGGCATTCAGAGTGTCAACCTCTAGGACTCCTTTCTTCTGGATCATCCCATTGTTCACAGGGTTCCTCTCCAAAGTGTACATAAATTGGTTGTTTGCAACCATTTCAATGAGTTCCTGTGCTTCTGCAGGTGTTTTCTTCAGATGAAGAGATCCACCAGTAGAGTGGTCCAATGACATCTTGGACATCTCAGACAGACCATCATAGAAAACACCTATAATTCTCCATTCTGAGAGCATATCAGAAGGACATCTTCTGATCAGTTGCTTGTATCTTTCCCAGGCTTCATAGAGGGATTCACCTTCCTTTTGTTTGAAGGTTTGAACTTCCACTCTAAGCTTGCTCATCTTTTGAGGTGGAAAGAACTCGGCCAAGAAAGCATTGACCAACTTTTTCCAAGAGTCTAGGCTTTCTCTAGGTTGAGAATCCAACCATATCCTAGCTTTGTCTCTAACAGCAAAAGGAAAAAGCATAAGCCTGTAGACCTCGGGATCTACCCCATTAGTCTTAACAGTATCACAGATTTGCAAGAATTCCGAGAGGAATTGATGTGGATCTTCCAATGGAAGTCCATGGAACTTGCAATTCTGTTGCATTAGAGAAGTACTGAGGCTTAAGCTCAAAGTTGTTTGCTCCAATGGCAGGTATAAAGATACTTCTTCCATAGAAATTAGAAGTTGGTGCAGTAAAGTCACCAAGAACCTTCCTTGTATCTCTACCTTTATTATCATTGTCTGCCATGTCTGATTTTTCTGCTTCTTTTTCAAAAATTTCTGTAAGGTCTCCTCCGGAGTTTGGTGCTTTAGCTTCTTTTAGCTTTCTCCTTAGAGTCCTTTCAGGTTCAGTATCAAGATCAAGAAGAGCTTCTTTATCTCTGTTCCTGCTCATAAACAAAAAACAAAACAAGAAGAAAAGAAAAAGAATTCTCTATGTCATAGTATAGAGATTTCTTTGTGAGGTATGAAGAATAGAAAAATGAGGAAAGAGGAAGAGAGAAGAAGAATTCAAATAGAGAGAGAGAAGAATTCGAAAATTAGGAGTAGAAAGAGAAACTAGAATTAAAATATTTTTGTTTTATTTTATTTATTTAGTTAAATTCAAAAATATGAAAGAAAAATAAAAGAAAATTAAAAACTAAGATAGCTAATTAATTGAAAAGATTTTGAAAATTGAGGAGTGATTTTCAAAAATAGGAGAGAGAAGAAATTAAACGAAGATTTTGAAATTCAATTTTAAAAGAAAAAGGAAAGATTTGAAATTGAAAAGTTTTAATTTTAAAAAGAAGATGAGATAGTAAGTTCTAACAAGAAAGATGAGAAAAAGATTTGAATTTAAAATAAAAATAAGTTACAAAAGTTTTGAAATAAGAAAAAGATAAGATAAGGAAGTTAAGAAAGATATGATTTGAAACTAAAAAGATTTGAAAATAAAAAATTTGTTAAAAGAGAATAAGATAGAAAAGAATTAAAATAAAAGAAAAGATTTGGAAAGATTTTTTAAAAAAAAAGGATATGATTTTAAAATTAAAAATGAAAACTTGGTTAACAAGAAAAGAAAAAAAAGATATGATTTAGAAATTTAAAGATTAGCGTTTTCTAAAATCAAAATAAGAAAAGAGAGTTAAGATTTCGAAAATTTTGATTAAAGATAAGATAAAGATTTTAAAATTTTGTTTAAAGTTTTGAAAATATTAAAAAGAAAATTAAAAAGATTTCAAAATTAAGGAAAGATAAAAGATATTTTTTTATTTTTGAATTAACGAGGAAAGAGAAAAACAACTAAAGGAAAGAAAACTTAAAAATTTTAGATCTAAGACTCAAAAATTTCAAAAATTTCAAAGAAAAACAACAAAAGACACTAAACAAAAAAATTTTAAAGATCAAACAAAGAAAAAGACCAAGAATACTTTGAACAAAATGAAGAACACTCAAGATCACCTTTTTAAGATTTAAGAAAAGAAAAACACAGAGACACTAAATTTAAAGATTTTGAAATCAGAGACACTAGTTTTTTGGAAAATTAAAAAGAGAAACAACAAAGGACACCAAACTTAAAAAATTTTAAGGTCAAAGGAAGAAAATAAGCAAAAACAACTTGAATATCAAGAAAGAACACAAAGAAGAATTCGAAAATTTAAAGAAGAAGATGAACACAAAATTGACACTAGACTCAAATAAAAGACAAAGATTAATAGAGAAAAGAAATATATATTTTTTTTGAAAGATTTTGGAAAAGAAAAAGAAAGACTCAAACAAAAAGACTCTAAACCAAAAAGAAAAATTCTTCCTAATCTAAGCAATAGGATAATCCGGCAGTTTGTCCAAACTCAAATAATCCCTGGCAACGGCGCCAAAAATTTGGTGGCACGGATTTGCAACCACTGCAATATTCTGTACAACTAAACCAGCAAGTGCACTGGGTCATCCAAGTAATACCTTACGTGAGTAAGGGTCGATCCCACGAAGATTGTCAGCTTGAAGCAAGGTATGGTTATCCTGTAACTGTTAGTCAGGCAGATAATAAAAGTTGTTTTATTTTAAGGAAAGCATAAACATAAAATAAAGATACCTGTGGATTCGATGGTAAGAAACAGGTTGAGGTCTCGGAGATGCTTTGTTCTTCTGAATTAATCCTTTCTTACTGTCTACTCCAACTGTGAGTGACTCCTTCCATAGCAGGCTGTAAATGATTAAATGCTGTACGGTCACGGTCGGCAACCTTCCTCACATAGACTAAATGCCAGATTTAGTGTGCGCCCAGTACGAATGAGACTGAAGCTCCAGCAGTCTATCCTTCTTCTGATCCTACTCAGAACGCCACAGACAAGGTTGAACCTTCCGGATAAGAGGACGCTGTTCCTTGGTTTCTAGCCTCAACCATGAAGACCCTAATCTCCCCGAAATTGGTTGAACTGGTGTCTCGAGAAGTCCCTAATAAAGTTGTGGATTAGCCGTCTAAGAGATGTATAATCAAGCTGTCGCTCAGCAATTACCGGTCATAGTCTCTCACTGAACTCAAGTAGAATACGGGTGGTTGTCAGGTATGCGGTTCATAGGTTGAGGAACGAAGATGATTGTCACGGGTCATCCCCTTCATCAAGTTGAAGAATGAAGACACATCTTGGAATAGAGTCAAACACAGATTGAAATAGAACAGTAGTACTTTTATTAATTCATAAAACTCAACAGAGCTCCTCACCTTAACCTAGGAGGTTCAGAGACTCATACTGTACAAAGAATACATATGAAGTTCGAATGAGGCAAAGATCTCCTCAAAGTAAAGTGATCTTTGTTATATTTATACTAAACTAATAACTAAGGATTATAGAAATATAATGGACTAAGGTTGATAGTGCTAAAATCCAATTTTGGGGCCCACTTGGTGAATGTTTGGGCTGAGCTTTGACTGTCTCCACGTGCTAAGGTCTTCTTGGGTGTTGAAACGCCACTTTTGGCACCATTTTGGGCGTCAAAATGCCAAGGATCCTCTTTGGGCGTTTTGACACCAGAAAAGGGTAATTGGCTGGCGTTGAACACCAATTTTGGGCTTTCTTTTCTCGAGCAAAGTATGAACTATTATATATAGCTGGAAAGCTCAGGATGTTAGCTTTTCAATGCCGTTAAGAGCGCAGCATTGGGACTTCTGTAGCTCCATAAATTCTCCTTTGAATGCATGGAGGTCAGAATCCGATAGCATCTACAGTCCTTTCTTTGTCTCTGAATCAGACTTCATTAAAACTCTCTGATCTCAGCCAGAAAATACCTGAAATCACCATAAAACACAAAAACTGGAAGTAGAATCCAAAAATGTGAATTTTGCACTAAAACCTATGAAAATATAATAAAACTTAGACAAAACATACTAAAAACTATATGAAAATAATGCCAAAAGGGTATAAAATATCCGCTCATCATAGAGGAAGAGGATCCAGAATTTCCAAGGGTACTGGCAGAAACCTTCCCTCTACCACGAGTATACCAATTAAAAATGTACTAAACATATTCACAACATCATTCAAAATTCTTAATCAAAATAAACTACGTTAAACTTAGTTAAAGAAATACATTATTTGTTGAAATCAAATAAAACAAAAGAGGTAAGTGCACATTCCAACTTCACAAACATTTAGCAAAATATATTACTACATGTATAATTTTGTCTGCATGAAAATAAGAAGTCATCCATAAGTCATTTAAAATAATCTCATATTTGATTTTTTTTAATTTATTGTCATATAATAATAATAATACCTTAACACAATAAAATAAAATATAATTAATTACACTGACTATGCATAAAATAAAGAACTATTAGAATGATAGACAATTAATTATTTAATTACATAGACATTTAGCAATATGCCTATTTGAACAGAATAACTTGAACTATGTGAAGTATATGCATTCAAGCTTGAGCATCACCAATTTACTAAATTTAATTCCAATTCAAAATCAACTGCACAACAACAATAATATCACATCATTACAGCATTAGAACTCATAAAAGTCTAATAACCTAATCTAATCCTATCTTAACCACATAAATTCATAAATAGACAAATTATTTATAACTAAATCAGTATACTAATTAACAACTAAAACCTAAATTAATCCTAAATTTAATGAAAACAAAATAGAAATTTATTTTCCAGAGAATGCAGACACAGAGGTGGACGGGAGAATGTTGGTAGTGGTCGGCGCTGTTGGTGGTGGCTGACAGAATTGGATGGTGGCTGACAGAACTGGTGTAAAATTTCTAATACACAATTTACCGGCAAGTGCACTGGGTCGTACCACGTAATAACTCATAGTGAGTGAGTTTCGATCCCATGAGGATTAACGGACTAAGCAAGCAATGATTGACTAGTTGTGCTAGTTAGATAAGTTGAAATGAGAGTTTTCATTAGCTAATAACATAAAAGACAATAAAGTAAGAAAGCAAATAATGAATGGTTGAGAAAATGGTATGAGAATAGAGTTAAGGTTTTGGAGATGTTTAAATGTCCGAATTTATGGCAAACCCCAAGTGATTAAATTCCTATTCCTAGGCAATCCAATCTTCTCTAATCCAATTGACTGTCAATTTCTTGATCACTCAATTGTATTAGAGGGTTAAGTTCAAATTTTGATTTATAAGCCACACAACCCTAAGAACCCAAAAGCATAATGCAGTTATATGTCACCTACCACACTAAGTCCAGATAATTAAGGAGTTCTAAAAACTTGGTTTCAAGTTGTAATTCTAATGATATAGCTTTTCCAAGATTCAATAGAATTCAAGTAATTTAGAGTTATTTCCCAATAATCACTAATCAGTGGGATAATGAACGAAACCAATTCTTAAACAATAATCAAGGCATTAATCAAGAGTAGAAGAACATATAATTGTTAATCCATCAAAGTAAACAGAGTTCCTAACCTTAACAATGAAAGTTTAGTTGCTCATGGTGTAGAAAACCCTAGCAGAAAAAAAGTGTAAAAATGCGGAGTGAAATTTAGGAGAAGAGAAGTCCCCGTGTGGGCGGATCTCAATCCTATTTATAGTTCTAATTAAAATTGGTTTAAAACTTAAATAAAACCCTAAGAGATCTTTTCTAATTAGCTATTTGATTTACAAAATCAAATCTCCAAAAGCCTTGCTGATTTATTGCAATGTGTGGTCCCCATTGTGATTCTCGCATTCGGCGCTAAATGTCGGTGACTAGGCATTTAGCGCCACCCAGGAAGCAAGGCTTGCATGCAAGAAAAGGGCCTCGGCGCTAAACGCCGGTGAGTGGGCATTTAGCGCCCAACGTCTAGACTCTAGGAATGCATTACGAGGTCCTCGGCGCTAAACGCTGTAACACCCTACCATACTTAGTATTATGCTTAAGTCATAAGACTGAGATAGTAAGGTATTACGACCTCTAAGAATAGTAATATATATAATAATAATAAAGAAAAACATATTTAACTAGGAGCCTTGAAAAACGGGTAAAATAAAATCGCAAAATAAAAAGCGCAACGCTTAGGAAAGGTTACTTGTGTGCTAAGAAACCTAATAGGAACATGATAAAGATAAGCAAAAGAATAAAGGACATCCAAGGAAGCAGCATAACTAGCCCTTGACTCAGCCTGCGAAGCTAAGGCTGGCCGGAGGGTATATATATACATATAAACATACATAAGTGTTCTCAAAATATCCCAAAATACACTATAATATCAAAATAACTCCTATCTCTCCCTCAACCTCTAAGAGGAGCAGCATACATAAGTTACCTGGAGAGTAAGCTAAACATATATATACATATATACAAATAGAAAACCAAAATACACCCAAGAACTACTTCGCTTCCCAGGATCCAGACGCCTAGCGAGGAGCCTCTCGACCTGCATCTGAAAAACAACAATACAATATGGAATGAGAACCGGAGGTTCTCAGCATGGTAAAAGTGTCACGCGTATAATAAATAAGGTCCTGAGAATGTCATAGACAATCCTAGAACTTTGTTATTCAATTATCCAACTTAATTACTAAACAAAAACCATAAACAGGGGTAGGTATTCTAAATCTACCTAACTTACTCAATTTCAATCCACACATATCACGAAACCATTTCTCCATTTCCTCCATTCTTCTATCATCCATAATGCAACAGGAACAAACAACCAAACAAGTTCAAGCACAAGTAATGAACAGATAATACAAGTAGCAAATATACAAGTAGCAGGTGATATATATCAATTAGGCATTCCCAATTAAGGCATAGCAAACAAAGCACACATATGCATATGATGAATGTCTATCCTACTGGCCGTGAGCTCACATGTCGGTTATTTTGCCAGAACCCGACACATCTGGTAGCTAACCCAGACATTGGTCTTTAGGTTGCGCATCTCCAGGAGGATCATAAACGAAGGAGAGTGCCTTTCCACATCGAAGGAGTGTGCCTTTCCACCTTCTCCTGGAGGATATACGAAGGAGGGTGCATTTCCACATCGAAGGAGTGTGCCTTTCCACCTTGCAACTAGAGAAGAATGTGGGGGAAACAATACGAAGGAGAGTGCCTTTCCACCTTCCCCACATCTGCATCACGACAAGAGAGAGAACTTCCATCCTCAACTTGCCATATCGACCTTTTTGGCCACACACAGTCATTCCCAAATCTCATCATTTATCATCATCATTTTCTTACATTCGTTCTTTATAGCCATAACAACATGTATTCATTTAGCTTTCACATCTTTCTCTTATAATTCATCACGTTTACCCTTTCCGGGTCCCGACCAAACCATTTATCAAACTCTTCTCAACCTCTTTAATATCGAATAATCTTAAAATCAACCCAACTCTAACATTAAATCAATCACATCACACGAAGATTAAACTTTAACTTCTCGAACCCATGACTACCACTAAGACATCCTCGACACTCTATTTTATTTTCTATTTTTAATATAACAAATGAAGTCAGAATTGCACAAACTTTATGTCCAGGTGTTCATCTTGAAATAAGCTTTCTAACAAACTAAAGATCATAATTTTCTGATTTCTCTAGCCTCAGGAATAAAGGAAAAATCGTGACTGCTCTGCAGTGCATAAAACCAGAAAACAGTAGCAGCATGTGATATTCAAAATTCAATATAAAATTCAAGTTAAATCCAATGACTTTAAAAATTAATGTAGTTAAACTTTACTCATCCAGGTTTCTTTCTCAATTGGTTTTGAGTTAATACCATTTTTAATGAAGAAGTTACATTACCTGGAAGTTAAGTAAAAATGAGTCAAAATCTGTTTTAGAAGCCAACAAGCTTAGTACCTTTCAATTTGAATAACTTTTATTACAAAACTCCAATTAAGCTAAATTTTGGTTTGGAAACTCCTAGCTCATCCAGAAACAAGTGTGTCTTAGTTGCAACCCAATTTCTATTTAATTCTAAGAGTTACAAGTATTGGAAGTTGATGCATAACTTGCTGAAATCTGTTTCTTTTCAGCTTTGACCACCAATATTCAAAAATTAACAACTCCCAATCCTCAACTCTTAAAATTCTGAAGTTTTAGAGAAATAAATAAAGTTAATCAAATTTTATAACAAAATTAGTTTCGCTCCAAATCTCAACTCGTAAAAGTTGCAGCAAGACAAACAAGTTGCTACCCTGTTTGACCTTTTCTGCTGTAGGACAGATTTAACAACCTAACTTTAAAAATTTGCCATAATTGTATGTTTAACAAAAAGGTCCCAAATTTTCTAGTTTAGTTCCTTATATTCCTAAGTTTAGCCTAAACTTGGTCTCATGAAATTCTGATCATTACATAATTAGTTACAGCATATATAATTCCACCACAACACAACTCTACATCCTTATTAACAAACACCAATTCTAATCCATCATAAATAAATATAAGAGCACACCATTAATAACTTCCACACCTCATAATTCCAATATATATCCACCAACAAATCTATTCCAACAACATTACAAGCTAATCATTAAATACAACAAACAATTCAACTTATCCTATGGTTCCTCTAACCTAAGTTTTCACAACACCGTAAATATTAAACGTGCGAAACTTAAACCATACCTTGGCCGATCACTTTATTCAACCCAAGGCAGCCTCACAGGCAAGAACACAACCCTCCAAGCTCAAAGAAACAGCCACAAACCAAGTCTCAATCACCAATAAACCTCCAAATACTCACTTTTTACTTCCAATGCATATATATATGAACTTAACTCTCACCTAATACACATATATGTTTCAAATCAGATTTTACCTAATAGAATTAAAACCAAATTAAAGTTTAGGGAAACATTACCGCTCCCACACGGGTAGCAACTCAAATCCAGTAAGCTCCGCAAGCTAAATCGAACCTAGAACATCAAAATTGGCAAAATATCACCATAGGGTTTCAATTTCAAGAACAGAAAGAGAGGTAGAGATTCTGGAATAGAAATGGAGCTTATCGGTAAAATTGATCCGATAGAAATGTAGAGCTCGACGCGCTGGACGCGTGGCCGCGAACGATGCGGCAATCGGAGCCCGGACGGAAGAGTTATGGCGGATCAAAGGAGGTTAAGGGTTTGGGGGCTCTTCTTCCTCCCCAAATCTGTTTTGCTGCGTTGCATGCAAATGGGGGAAGAAGGAGCTGCTGTCTTCTTTAAGTGTTTGGATCCGGTTGGACCCACGGGCCCGGTTCGAACTCCGGTTCAACCAGTTCGGCCATTCCGGTCCGATTTTGGGCCAAATTTTCGAAATTAGTATCAAAATTCTCGTTTTGACGAGCTCTATCCTATTTTGATACTAGTTTTGCATTTTTAACTTTCCTAATTAAAATGAAATTTATTAACTAATTATTTACCATTTTTAGCGGGGTTTACAAACGCCAAGTCGTGCCATTTAGTGCCACCTATCCAGAGATGAATTAACCTAATTGTGCTCTTACAGTTGTGTGTACATGCAGCACATGCATACGCATGATTCCCTTTTCTGCTCCAATGATGTGTACGCATGGTGCTCCTTTGCTTCTTCATGTACTTTTTATCTAACCTTCATCCGAATACTATATGAATTCAATCAAAAGTAATAAAACTCAAAGTAGCATCCAATGGGGGATAACCCACTAAAATCCTCTAACAAATCAACAGAAAACTATATAAATCACATAAAAAAGATACAAATGATGCTCATGCATCAGTGGACGCTCCTCAGCGTCGACAATGGCTGGAGTCATGGGAAGCAGTCCGCACGGCAATGTAGCGGCAAATTGTGTCAATGATGGGAGCTGACTGATGAGCGAAAATTAAAGCTCATACCGGTAAGTGTACCAGATCGTTCAAGTCATACCACAGTGAGTGGATATCATTACCACGAGGATTAACAGATTGAAGCAAGCAACGTCTAATTAAATATCTAATTAGATTGATCAAACCTTAGATTTTGGATTGTGGATCTTGAAGAAAAGAAGAAATAGAATAAGAGAATCGGGAGAATGCTTAGCTTGAAGTTGAGAGAAAAACAATAGATAAGAGTGTTAAAGGCATCGGAGATGTTTGATTCTTAGAAGAACAATATTTATGCTTTTTTATTTAATTTATGCAAAAAAATTTCACAGCAAATCATTTATAACCTAACCCCAATCCCTTGGTGATTTAATTTCTCTAACACTACAAGAAAAACACTAAGTACAATCGGATTTACCGTCGAATTTAGCGTCACACATTAGCGTCGGCTTTACTGAAGGATTTATGGACGGTTTTCATGTGGAATTCGTCAAGTCAAATCGTTACCGACGGCTTTTTGTTTTTGACGGTAATTTTGCCAGTAATATTTGGAAGGAAAACGAGAAAAATAGGCGCGAAATTTAGCGTGAGATTTATCGGCAGAAAAATCTGCCAATAAACCCATTTTAGTGGAACGCTGCATTTTGGTGATTGCAATGCGTTATCGTCGAATTTATCTGCCGGTAAAACGAGCCCTAAAATTCCAAGCATGAATCCTCTCCCCCTTCATTTCAAAATCTCCTCACTCTTTAACCTCTCTTCTCCCTCTCTCTCTCTCTCTCTCTAACCCTCTTATCTCCTTGCCACTCTGTCAGCCCCGTCGCCGCCGGCCCCTACTGTCACTGCCTCACTTCCCCCTCACTAAAACTAGCTCGTTCCTCCTCTCTCCTTCGTTAGCTGTGACTCTCTCTCTCTCTCTCTCTCTCTCTCTCTCTCTGTTCGTGTGCTGCCGTCACCGTCTAGCACTACCACTGCATCTCTCTCCTCTGAATTCTTCTTCCTCTGTTCACTCCTCAAGTTCCATGGTCACTCTTTTTCTTTGTTTAAGTTAATTTACGATTTAGTTATATGTTAATTTAGAATTTAGGATTTGATTATTATATGCTAATTTAGGATTTAGGGTTAAGTTAATTTAGGATTAAAAAGTATGTTAATTTAGGATTTAGGATTTGGTTATCATATGCTAGTTTAGGATTTAGGATTTAGTTATATGTTAATTTAGGATTTTAGATTTGGTTATCATATGCTAATTTAGAATTTAGGTTGAAGTTTATATGTTAATTTAGGATTTAGGATTTGGTTATCATATGCTATTTTAGGATTTAGGAGTAAGTTAAGCTTGATATCAATAATTAAGATGCTCTTTCAAGTAAATTTATATGAGCATAAATTACTTCAAATTTAGCACTGTGATTCCAAATAGAGATAGATATATGTATATGCTAAGTAAAAGTGCATGCTATATGCACAACATTATATATATAGTATGAATTCAAATATGAAAAAAAAGTGTAAAAAGATAGATGGTGATGGAGGTATAAAGTTTCTTCACATGGCTTTCAAACAAAAAATTAAATATAAAAAGTATGCACTTCCCTAAAGTTGTTTAGTTGTAGTGACTTTTGAATTTTCCAAAAGTCAAGTATGATAGTACATACACAAGAGAGAAATGTTTATTGTATACTCTTATTTATATGTAGTAACTTCTATGAATTAATGAGAACGTTGTCTTTTCAATGTATAAACAAGTTAATATATTCTACTGAAAATATTGTAAATTTAATTGAATTTTGAGTGATGCTATGGATTGAGGTTGGTTGGATTTGTGGGAACTGTAAAGGTGGATATATGTCCAATTTTAAAGAAAGTTATGTTAAAAATTTTTTTTGAAATAATGTAAATGTTGAAGGATGTGTGTAGTATATATGCTTATTAGTGTTAATAATATATTCTCTTTGCAGACATGACGACAGGTAGCAGAGGTAGATCGAGTGGGTCTCATGGTCATGGTAGAGGGAAGGATTCTGCCAAATCCCCAGAGATTGCTCAGTCATCGCCCTCTACCCCAACTACCCGGTCGACCCCTGTGACGTCACAAATGGATCCAATAGATAAGGGGTTCAAGCATCGCCGTCTAACAAACGTCCCTAACAGGGCTTCGCGGAGGTTGTCGAAGTATATAGGTGGGTCGGCCACCTTCATGAAGATGAAGAGCAGACTGGTAAGTAGTTTGCTAATGTTTGTTAATTATTACTTGAATTAGTTGATTCTTGATTTATTTTATTGGTAGTCTAAGTCGTTGGATCGTGAGGCGACACTGGCGGAGACCTTCAAGTATACCTATACCTTGAAGGCCAATAAGGAGAGATTTGCTGATGAGCGGTTTGCAGCTCATTATGTGCGTTTTAATTAATTCTAAGTTTGAAATTTGTTTAGTTTAAAGTTAATTAACTGTTATCCTAATCACAACATGTGTTACACAGGAGGACTACACGCAGTGATTGGAGGCCACGACCCAACAATCTTAGCCGCCTAGTGGAAACGACGACCCCAGCTCAGATACCTCAGTGGTAGTTCCTAATAGGGTTTGGCGCGAGACCGCCTCTGTGCCCCACAAGAATTGCGTCTTCGGGTTAGGATCGTTCTTCGCTAGTGGCCATCACACCTCCACATTGGCGGCTTCATCTACTTCTACCTCTACCACCAGCCCTACCGATCCTGAGAAAGTTGTCGACTTGAGGGAGGAGGTGTAGAAGCTCACACAAGAGCTTCACCAGCAAGCCCAGCAGTCTGAGTAGAGGTACAACGAACTTCTTACACACATGGAAGACACCACAGCCATCAACTCGCAGATGATGGAGAAGCTGGAGTGGATAGAGCATTTATGAGAGCAGATGGAGGTGTACAATGAGCATATGCATGCTAGAGGCAGCGGTGTTGCTGGTAGGGCACCGACATCAGCACCTACTCTGACGTCTCAGCAGAGGGAAAACGACGACGATTATCGGGCTTTGTAGGGTTTAGGGATTTAATTTATTTTATGTATATTTCATTGTATTCTACTTTTATAACATTTTATTATATTCAGACAATTGATATTTAACATTTTATTATTATGTTAACATGAATTTTAATTTGACTACTAATTGTGGCTTAATTGTGAATAAAAAACTACCGTAGGATTTACCGGCGAACAAATCTGACGGTAATTGGGTGTCAAAACACATAATATGGCGCCAAAGTTACCGTCAGAACAATCCGACGGTAATCAGCAACTTAGTATCGACAAATTCATTAAAAAACCGAAGAAAAATCGGCCAGTAATTAGCGTCGGACCAAATAATCCGCCAGTAAATAATTTTCGGCGCCGTTTATACTGTCAAATTCAATCTAACGGCAAATCTGACGGTACTCAGTGTTTTTTCTGTAGTGAAACCCAATTAGTCGCCAATCCCTTGGTCAACTAATCGAAAGAAGTGGTGAAGAACGGTTTTGATTCTTAAGCCACACAATCCTCAAGAACTACCACCAGCCGAATTATATGTCACTTATTCGAACCAGATCTAGAAAATTGAAGATTATGAGATCAGTTTTAAACTAATTCCAAAATTAATTTTTCCAAATATAAAATCAAAATCGAAGACAAATTTAGAATATTTCCCAATAGTCCTAACCTTCAATGGAGGATGTTTAGTGACTCATGATAAAAAAAAGAAACTAATCCTAATTATGAGAGAGATTTATGATCTGATGGATGATGCCCTCTCTGTGAACAAGGTTCACTTATTTATATCCTAAGTTCTAGAATTTAAATTAAAAACTAACCCTAATCTTATCTTTTAGAAAGAAGATAGTTAACTTCCTACTTTCAAATTCAAATAAAAACAATCAAATATAATCTAGAAACAAATCCCAACAACCAAATCTTTATATTTCTAGAAGGAATTAATGATAATTAATCTCTTTAAATCTTGAATCTTTAATCTTCGGATGTGATTAAGGCTTCAATGATTTGATAACTGAATTTGGGCCTTGTCAAGCGTTGAAGTATTGCATCTGGGAGTTGAGGCTTGAGGAACGCTGGGCTTGCATCCTTAAATATGGGCGTAGGCCCAGTTTGCACCTCCAGGGAAGGTTAGACACTAGGCTTGTATGAGGCACGCCAAGCTTGTGCATTGCAAATAAATGGAGGAGGGACGCTGGGCTTGACTTGAATTGGAGGGGAGACACCGGGCTTGTGTTAGAAGCAAGGAGGGATGTTGAGCTTGCATGCTGGGCCGCTGGGCGTGTGTGCTAGCTTGAGGGGGTTGCCGGGCATCCATGCTTGAAGGCTGGGCGTCCAGTCCTTATGTTCCTTGGACCCGATTGGACCGTTCTTGAACCGATTTTGTGTTTTTTTGCGGGCTTTAATCCTTGATTATTTTGAGACAAAAACACCTGAAAACACAATAATACTAACACAACTCCAAATATTATTAGTTATGAAAATCTATTAGAAAATATAAGAAATTTAATTGAAAATCAAAGAAAACCTAAGAGAACAAATGAAAAAGACCCTAAAAACTGCTTAAGATGATGTGTCATCACAGACGACGAGAGAGGAAAGGAGAGGGCAGAGAAGTGAGGTTGATGATGTTGTAGAAATGGAAGGAAGGGTTCATGGTATGCGAAATTGCTACTCAGATTAGGTTGTAAAATTATTTGTTCGTTCTTTCCCTGGCAATGGCACCAAAAACGGATGCACAGAACCATGGTCCAAACATAACTTCACAACTTCGCACAACTAACCAGCAAGTGCACTGGGTCGTCCAAGTAATAAAACCTTACGTGAGTAAGGGTCGATCCCACGGAGATTGTTGGTATGAAGCAAGCTATGGTCACCTTGTAAATCTCAGTCAGGCGGATATCAAATGGTTATGGAGTTTTCAAATTAATAATAAATAAACAGAAAATAAAGATAGAAATACTTATGTATATCATTGGTGAGAATTTCAGATAAGTGTATAGAGATGCTTTCATTCCTCTGACCCTATGCTTTCCTGCTGTCTTTATCCAATCAGTCCTACTCCTTTCTATGGCTGGCTTTATGTAAGGACATCACCGTTGTCAATGGCTACTTTTCATCCTCTCTGTGAAAATGGTCCGATGCGCTGTCACTGCATGGCTAATCATCATCACATTCATGTTGAAGTGCAAATGAATATCTTAGAAGCGGAATAAGTTGAATTGAATAGAAAAACAGTAGTACTTTGCATTAATCTTTGAGGAACAGCAGAGCTCCACACCTTAATCTATGGAGTGTAGAAAATCTACCGTTGAAAATACATAAGTGATGAAGGTCCAGGCATGGCCGAATGGCCAGCCCCCAAACGTGATCAATAGATCAAAAGATAATCCAAAGATTAATTCAAAGATGTCAAATACAATAGTAAAAAGTCCTATTTATACTAAACTAGTTACTAGGGTTTACAGAAGTAAGTAATTGATGCATAAATCCACTTCCGGGGCCCACTTGGTGTGTGCTTGGGCTGAGCTTGAAGTTTACACGTGGAGAGGTCATTCTTGGAGTTGAACGCCAGTTTGTAACGTATTTCTGGCGTTCAACTCTGGCTTGTGACGTGTTTCTGGCGTTTAACTCCAGACTGCAGCGTAGAACTGGCGTTCAACGCCCTTTTGCGTCGTCTAAACTCGGGCAAAGTGTAGACTATTATATATTGCTGGAAAGCCCTGGATGTCTACTTTCCAACGCAATTTGAAGCGCGCTATTTTGAGTTCTGTAGCTCCAGAAAATCCACTTTGAGTGCAGGGAGGTCAGAATCCAACAGCATCAGCAGTCCTTCTTCAACCTCTGAATCTGATTTTTGCTCAAGTCCCTCAATTTCAGTCAGAAAATACCTGAAATCATAGAAAAACACACAAACTCATAGTAAAGTCTAGAAATGTGAATTTAACATAAAAACTAATAAAAACATCCCTAAAAGTAACTAGATCCTACTAAAAACATACTAAAAACAATGCCAAAAAGCGTATAAATTATCCGCTCATCAGTTCACAAATTCGAATTTAGAGTTAATTTTACTTTAAGATTTACTAGTGGAAAAATTCTGTGGTAATATTTAGTCCATGACTAAATCACCGTGTTTCATTTAATTATCTTACCGTCGGATTTTTTTACCCCTAAATCTGACAGTAAAATGAGTGCCCCCTAATTTTTTTTTCTCCACTTGTTTTCGTCGGATTTAGGGTCAAAAATTAAATCCAACAGTAAGTATCGTGGATGGTGAATTTAGTGTTGCAATCGTTGTAAAATTTGCTAGTAAATCTGACGTTAATATCTAACGGTAATGAGTGCTTTTTCTTGTAATGAAATTTAAAGAAACAATAATTTATTTTATTAGTTATGATATATTTTTTGTTTGCATAATTATGGTCTTTATTTTTTTTGTAAATACTTAAAGGGTATAATTAATATAAATTAATTGATGAATAATTATAACCGGTCAATCGATTTAACTTATGACTTACCAATTAAATTAGTAATTCAATTACTTAGGGTATGTTTGGTAAACATGTTGGCAGCATAAGAAGCACGTTCAATCTTCTTGAACTCTGTAATTTTTGTTTGGCTAACTTTTTTCCTCTAAACGCGAACATGATTCTGGGTTTGAACTCTCGTTCACCAGAAGCAACAAATTGTAACTTTTGCGTTTAGCTTGTGCGTTCACTTGATAAATTAAAAAATTAATTGATATTCTACTAATTTTGTCATTCAATCTCATTTACAATAAAAGATACCAAAAATAATCATCAGAGTTCTTGAATTTTTTTTGGGGCACGCTACACATCCATGTAACCATGTAACCAAGTTGGCCCAAACCCAAATAGAGTCACGTGCATTAACAACGAGTGAAAACACGCGCTCAAAAATGCTTCGTTACTTCGCGTTTATTATGAAAAAACGTTACTTCTTCCTCAACACGAAACCGCTCCTTCTCTTCGAATCTCTCTCAAAATCACTCAAACTTCAGTCACATTCTCTGCAAAAACCACTACTGGAGAAGAATCGCGAGAAGATTTGGCAAGGAACAACCAGAAATGAACAAAAATAACAACAGAAATTCGCCTTCCTCCTCCTCCTCATTCTCCTCCTTCTTTTTCGCGTTCCTTCTTCTTCACGTGTTTTCTCCTTATCTTCATTCTTTTGTTGTTATTGCTGCTGTATTTTTTTTTGTCTTTTCTTCTTTCTCTCCCTGGTGAAGAAGCAGTAGAAGGTGAGGAGGAAGAGTTTTGAATTGTGCAGAACAGAAATGAACTGAAATGGCCAGCTCCACTGAACTGATCATCATTCATGTGCTGAATAAAATGTCATAAACATTTAATCATCAAGAAAAATATTTCTACATGCACATGGACTCAATTGAACACACTAACAATCAAGTAAATCAAAATGAACAACTCCACTGAACCGAGCAACATTCATGTGCTGAATAAAATGTCATAAACATTCAATCATCAAGAATAGCATTTTTCCATGCAAAAGAAGTCAACTGAATACATAACAATCAAGTGAACCAAAATGGTCAACACCATTGAACCGAACACCAATCATGTGCTGAATAAAACATGATAAGCATTCAATCAGTAAGAAAAACATTTCTGCATGCACAAGGATTCAACTGAACATATTAACAATCAAGTGAATCAAAATGAGCAACTCCACTTAACCAAGCAAAATGTTGGTGTTGTTGGTGATGATTATAACAAAAGAAGAAGAAGAAGAAGAAGAGCGTGCGCGAACCGAGCAACATTCATGTGCTGAATAAAATGTCATAAACATTCAATCATCAAGAATAGCATTTTTTCATGCAAAAGAAGTCAATTGAACACATAACAATCAGGTGAACCGAAATGGCCAACACCACTAAATCGAACACCAATCATGTACTGAATAAAACGTGATAAACATTCAATCAGTAAGAAAAATATTTCAGCATGCACAAAGACTCAACTGAATACATTAACAATCAAGTGAATCAAAATGAGCAACTCCACTTAACCGAGCAAAATGTTGGTATTGTTGGTGATGATTATAACGAAAGAAGAAGAAGAGTGCGTAAAGAAAAAGAAGCAGAAGAAGAACCTACGTGCGCGAATTTGAAAGAAGAAGGAGGAGGAGGAAGAAGAGGAGAAATACTATTCTTATTTATTGAAAGTTGATCACCATTTATTCACCACATGAACATTGTTCGATTCGGTGGCCTTTGTGATTTTGATTCACCAAATAAATGTTGTTCGGTTCGGTGGCCTCCTTTTACTTTGTTCAGGTTTTAAGATTATTGTGATAGCATGCAGTAATCATTTCCTAACTGTCTCAATGTAATAACCTCATTCAACTGATCTGAAGTTGAATCATTCATTGTTTCCATTCAGAAGTGTAGATCGAAGAAAATGAAGAAAAAGAAGAACGACGGAGCTTATTACATTGAATTTAATGCAAATCAATAATGAAGAATGCGAGCAGAGAAGAAAAATGCAAACAGAGGAGAACGACAAATTTTATTAGGTTGAAGAAGAAGAAGAAGAAGAAGAAGAAGAAGAAGAAGAAGAAGAACGAAAATGCGAGAAGAGAACAAGGTTTACGTTATATGAGGCCCGTGTATAACAAACGCGTAAATGGGTTGGGGAGGCGCGTCTGATTGAAGTTACTTGGATAGTGTTACGGCCTAGCCCAAACAGATTGCGGGCCGACCCGACCCTTAGACCAACCCGACCCGAACGATCGGGTGCGAGCCACTCAACCACCGACCCGGACACGTGTCCTTGGCAGCTCATCACTACAACTGTATGAGGAAGCTTCGAGGAAGGTGGGTCTGCTCTTGTGGGACCCACCTCTGATACAGTATATATGGGGAGGGTCCTACCCCCTCCCCCAAGGTACAACACACATCACATTATCCCTTTTTCGCCCGCACACTCAACTGACTAGAGCGTCGGAGTGTCTTTGCAGGTGGCACCCCCTCCACACGAAAATCTCGGGACGTCGGCTACTCCTAATTCACCACTTGCGACTCGGAACTAGGCCACACCCCACCTATCAACCCGAGGATTCTTTCCGAACCGTCCGGTACCCGACATACCGAACATTGGCGCCGTCTGTGGGGACTTGGCTAAATAGACATCGTATAAGGTCCAGGGGATCATGGCCGCAGAGTGGACCCTGGGGGGCAGCCTCTGTCGCTTCTCCCCGGGAGCAGACGAGGTCCCCCCACGACGTACCGAGCCGGCTACACGATCCCAAGAGAGACACCCCTTCGGGGGCACAGGCAACAACAGCGCCAGGATGATACAGGAATTGCACCATAGGATGCAAAACCTAAAGCGCCAGCTGGCAGATCAAGAACGCCGTCAACGAACGCCTGAACCAATCGATTCCCACGGTGACACGGGGAAGAAATCCCCAGAGAAGTCATTTCCGACGTACACGTAGCCCACGATCTGAATCCGAGAGCGCCTGGGAGGAAGAGGAGCGCCCAAGAAGACGTCGGGACCCCGTGATATACACCCGACCTAAAAGGAGCGCTACAGAGCGAGACCGGGAAGACGGAAGAGAAAGGCCAAGGAGAACACGTCGGCCCGTAATAATGGGTGCAACCCCCTTTCATCGTTCCATCCTCAAAGTCCGGCTACCAAAGCACTTTGATAAGCCGACGGACATGAGGTACGACGGAACCCAAGACCCGCAGGAACACCTCACGGCCTTCGAGGCCAGGATGAACCTAGAAGGAGTTGGAGACGAGGTGAGGTGCCGCGCTTTCCCGGTCATCTTGGCGGGACCTGCGATACGGTGGTTCAACAGCCTCCCGCAGGGCTCGGTGGCCAGGTTTTTGGACATCAGCCGCGCTTTCCTGGCCCAATTTACAACCAGAATCGCAAAGGCAAAACACCCGATCAATTTGCTCAGGGTGACTCAGAGGTCTAGCGAGTCGACCAGAAAATATCTAGACTGGTTTAACGATGAGTGCTTAGAGATCGACGGGCTAACTGACTCGGTAGCTAGTCTGTGTTTGACGAACGGACTCCAGAACGAGGACTTCAGAAAGCACCTCACCACGAAGCCAGTGTGGACAATGCATGAGATCCAAACTGTAGCTAGGGAATACATTAATGATGAAGAAGTCAGTCAAGTCGTGGCTGCCAACAAGCGGCAGCCCTCCTACAATCAACCCCGACAGCACGGTAGCAGACAAAGGCAGAAGGAACATGCCAGAGACGGCGGTCCGAGCAAGACACCCAGGCCATTTCCTCGAGTCGAAAAGTTCACCAATTACACTCCCCTCACTGTCCCCATCATAGAAGTTTATAAACAGATAGCCGAGAAGGGAATCTTGTCGAAGCCCCGACCTCTAAAGGACCGAACCGGGGGGAACAAGAGCCTCTATTGTGATTATCATAAGGGCTATGGACATAAAACACAGGACTGCTTCGACCTAAAAGACGCGCTGGAACAAGCAATCCGGGACGGAAAACTAGACAAATTCTCCCACCTCATCAGGGAGCCGAGGAGACGAGATCATGACCGCGAGGGAGAGGACAAGACCCGCTCAGTAAAGCGACGTCAAGAGCCAGAGGACAATGACCACGACCTTACCATAGTAAACGTGGTAACAGCAAGGAATGCGGCTCCGAGGTCGAAGTCGGCACACAAGAAAGACACCAAAGTTCTGGCAGTTTCTTCGTCTTCCGTGCGAAGCTCCAAAAAGCTTCCATCCATTTCGTTCAGTCCGGAGGACCAATGGTTCGATGAGGTCGCGGAAAACCCTCCCATGGTCATCACGGCCAGAGTGGGAACCGGCCTCATCAAGCAGATCCTTGTAGATACTGGGGCGGACTCGAATATTATGTTCCGCAACGTGTTCGATGCCTTGGGTCTACGGGATGCCGACTTAAAGACTCACAGCACGGTGTTGTAAGACTAGGCGACTACTTCATCAAGCCAGACGGGATAATCTCCCTGCCGGTATCCATAGGACCAAGACAGGGGCGAAGATCGGTAATGGCCGAGTTCGTGGTTTTGCGAGACTCCACGGCCTAAAACGTCATCCTAGGGAGGAAAACCATTAACGATCTCGGGGCAGTGATCAGCACAAAGATGTTGGTAATGAAGTTCGTCGCTGATGACGGATCCGTGGGATCCATAAAAGGAGACTTGGAAATGGCAGTCGCTTGCGACAATGCCAGTCTCTCCCTAAGAAAGAAATCTAAAGAAGCATCAGGAGTGTTCCTCGCCGACCTGGACGCTAGAGTTACCGACAAGCCCAGACCCGAACCGGAGGGGAACCTGGAAAAGTTCAGGGTCGGCGACGCGGAGGAGAAGTTCACCTTCATGAACAGAAACCTCCCACATGAATTGAAAGAACCTCTAGTGGAAATGATCAGGGCCAATGGCGATTTGTTTGCTTGGACACCAGCCGACATGCTAGGGATAGACCCCCAACTCATGTCACATCATTTGGTCGTCAAGCCGGAAGCCAGACCGGTGGCTCAAAGGAGAAGGAAGATGTCACGAGAAAGAGCGGAGGAGGTGGCCAAGCAAACGGCCGGCCTCCTCGAAGCGGGGTTTATTTGAGAACTTGATTACTCGACCTGGTTGTCGAATGTAGTTCTAGTAAGAAAGCACAATGGAAAATGGAGGATGTGTGTGGACTACTCCGATCTCAACAAAGCATACCCCAAGGACTGCTACCCCTTACCCAACATTGATGCGCTCGTCGACGCGACGGCGGGATATCGGTATCTGAGCTTTATGGATGCTTATTCCGGCTACAATCAGATACTGATGCACCGGCCAGACGAAGAGAAAACAACATTTATAACGCCGGGAGGAATATATTGCTACAAGGTAATGCCGTTTGGCCTGAAGAACGATGGGGCCACATACCAAAGGTTAATGAACAAGATATTCAGCGACTTCATAGGTAAGACGGTGGAAGTGTACGTGGATGATATACTTGCGAAGACCACCCGGCCTGAGGACCTCCTAAGCGACCTAGGAAATGTATTCGCTTCCCTCTGACAACACGGTATGAGGCTCAACCCACTCAAGTGTGCCTTTGCCATGGAGGCTGGAAAGTTCCTAGGATTTATAATAACCCAAAGAGGGGTGAAGGCCAACCCTGAAAAGTGTCAAGCGGTACTCCAAATGAAGAGCCCGGGCCATGTCAAAGACGTTCAGAGGCTGGCAGGAAGGCTCACCGCACTATCCCGCTTCCTCGGGGCATCGGCAGCGAAGGCCCTGCCTTTCTTCAACTTGATGAGAAAGGGGATAGTGTTTGAATGGACCCCGGCGTGCGAAGAAGCATTCAATCATTTCAATGAGATCCTTGCGACACCACCTGTACTCGGTAAGCCCGAGGTCGGAGAACCACTCTACCTGTACCTAGCCATAACGGAAGAAGCGCTGGCAGTGGTTTTGGTGCGGAAAGAAGGGAAAGTTCAACATCCAATTTACTTTGTGAGTAAAGCGCTGCAAGGAGCAGAACTGAGATACAGCAAGTTAGAGAAACTGGCACTAGCACTCCTGACCTCTTCCCGTAGACTATGACAATACTTCCAAGGTCACCAACCGCTCTACCTGTACCTGGCCATAACGGAGGAAGCGCTGGCAGCGGTTTTGGTACGGGAAGAAAGGAAGGTTCAACAACCAATTTACTTTGTGAGTAGAGCGATGCAAGGAGCAGAACTGAGATACAACAAATTAGAGAAGCTAGTACTGGCACTCCTAACCTCTTCCCGCAGACTACGGCAATACTTCCAAGGTCACCAAGTGGTCGTGAGAACGGACCAGGAAATCCGCCAGGTGCTCCAAAAACCCGACTTAGCGGAAAGGAGATGACTTGGGCCATCGAACTATCTCAGTATGATTTGCGATATGAGCCCCGACATGCAATTAAGGCGCAAGCGATGGCAGACTTCTTGGTAGAAGTAACGGGGGACCCAACCAAAGAAACAGGCATACGGTGGAGGCTCCATGTGGACGGGGCCTCCAACCAAACGTCTGGAGGTGCTGGGATCATCTTGGAAAGCCCTGCAGGGGTCATATACGAACAATCCATCAAGTTTGAGTTCTCCATATCGAACAACCAAGTGGAGTACGAGGCCCTCTTGGGCGGCTTAATCCTAGCTCGGGAAGTCGGGGCTACGAGGCTGGAAGTGTGCAGTGACTCACAAGTCGTTACCTCGCAAGTGAATGGAAGCTACCAAGCCCGAGACTCGCTGTTGCAGAAGTACCTGGAGAAGGTCAAAGAGTTGAGCAAACAATTCGAGGAGGTCACGATCCAGCACGTTCCGAGGGAAAGGAACACACGGGCATACCTCCTATCCAAGCTAGCAAGCACGAAACCGGAAGTCGGCAACCGGTCTCTCATTCAGGGCATGATAAAAGAACCAGCAGTTGCCCTTCACCTGACAAAGATAGCCTCTCCTAGATGGACCCCATCACTGACTTCCTAGAAAACGGCAAACTCCCTGACGACGAGAAGGCAGCTAAAGCGTTGAGAAGGGAGGCGGCCAAATATGCAATCATACAAGGTCAACTGTTTAAAAAGGGACTCAGCCAGCCCTTATTGAAGTGCCTGCATCCCGACAAAACGGACTACGTGCTCAGAGAGGTCCACGAGGGGTGCTATGGTCACCACATCGGGGGCAAAGCCCTAGCATGAAAGCTCATCCGAGCTGGATATTACTGGCCATCGATGATGATGGACTCCAAAGAATTCGTGAGGAAATGCGTCAAGTGCCAAGAGAACGCCAACTTCCACAAAGCGCCGACAACTGAACTAAACCTATTGATGTCCTCCCGACCTTTCGCACAGTGGGGAGTCGACCTCTTGGGACCTTTCCCAGTTGGTCCGGGGCAAGTCAAATATCTCATAGTCACCATCGACTACTACACCAAATGGATAGAAGCTGAACCACTGGCCAGTATATCCTCATCTAATTGTCGAAAGTTTATGTGGAGGCAGGTGATAACTCGATTCAGCATACCAGAAGTCGTTATCAATGATAACGGGACGCAGTTCACTGATAAGAAGTTCGTGGAGTTCCTCACCGATCTGGGCATAAAGCAGAAGTTCTCCTCTGTAGAGCATCCCCAGATGAATGGCCAAGTTGAGGCCGCAAACAAGGTCGTCTTGCTGGGCCTCAAGAAGCGGCTAGATAATAAAAAAGGTGCATGGGTCGACGAACTCGCCTCAGTTCTCTGGTCTTACCGAACAACCAAGCAGTCGTCCACAGGAGAAACCCTCTTCCGCCTGATGTACGGGGTAGATGCAATGATACCCGTAGAGATCAGTGAGCCGAGCCCACGATTACTTCTGAAGGGGGTAGAGGAAGCTGTAGAAAAGGACCTAGTAGATGAGGCTAGGGAGGTGGACCATTTGTCGGAAGTAGCACTAAAGCAAAGAACGGCCCTGCGCTACAACACCAAAGTGCTCAGGAGAGAATTTGAGCAAAATGACCTCGTCCTGCGGCGCAACGACATCGGGCTCCTTACTCAAGGGGAGGTAAACTAGCGACAAACTGGGAAGACCCCTACAGGGTCAAAGAGGTAATTGGCAAGGGCGCCTACAAATTGGAGAAGCTCGATGGCAAAGAAGTTCCGAGAACCTGGAATGCAGGTAACTTGAGAAGATTTTATCCTTAGCTCAAACATGCCGATTAGGCAATCTGACGAGCTTAGTGATTTACTTTTGTTAAGTGTTTATCATGGAAATAGACTTGTTTAACTATCATTAATGTTTACTTGTCAAAATTACTTTCCCATTTACTTTTCTCCATTTAAATGGGACAACAATACGGTGCCTCGGGACTGATCACCTCGAGAGCCAACTAAGTTAACGCCATAACAAACGGCTACAATAATAGTAAAGCCACAACTTGGCTTTGCCAAACTACCAACACAACGGTAAACAAACACGAACGACAAGCCAATACCAACAAAACAGTAACAAAACAGAACAAAAACGTACTACCAGTTAAGCAGAGAAAGATGATAATCACAAGACAACCAAGCGGCTACTAAAGTATATCAAAAAGTTAGTTCCACATGTTCTACAATAAAATCATAAACTCCATACAAAGGTACAAGAGATCATTTCTTGGGGATATCGACAATCTTGCATTCCTTGATTGTCTTAAAGACCCCAATTGCCGATGTGTCGAAGTCAAGGGCCACGACCCTCACCTGGGCCTTAAGAGCCTCTTCAGTCATTATTATGGTGCTTTTTCTCTGCTTTACGGTCTCTCTGTACTTCTTCTTAAACTCCTCCACCTCGGCCTGAGCAGTCTTAGCAGACGACGCGGCCGCATCACGTTCTTTTTCCAAAGCAGCCACCCGACCTTGTGCCGCATTGAGCTGGCTCTCCAAAGCCATCTCCCGTTCGGTCAACCGGGAGACAATGGCATCAGAGGTCTTCAATTTTTCCTCGACAGACGTGGCCTTCTTCTCGGTAGCCTTAAGTTTCTCCTCAGTCTTGGACAGCTGCTCCCGAAGTGTTTCCACTTCAACCTTAAACTTATTATTGGCCTGAACGGAAGCCTCGAGCTTCCTCTGCACTGACTGCATCCCTGATAACTCAAACTCGGCCTTCCGAGCTATGGCGGCGCCGCGGAGGAGAGTACGGTGCATCCACCTCGCCTGTCCCGGAAGGTCGGAACCGTGGAAATACTCCTCCGTGCCGGGAAGCAACTGGGAGTCTATGAAGTTCCCGGCATCGAAGTTCCTCTCCATCACGGTGAGGGCTCCTTTAGGACTGGAGGATGACTTCTGCCTCTTGGGGTTGTGGATAACCTTCAAGTCATCATCCTTGACATGTGGATTGGAAGTCGAATCCCTAGTACCGGCCACCTCCTCACGGATAGGAGAGACATGCGCCCCATCAGCATCTTTTTCCGACATCTCAGTGTCATGGGGTGGAGGCACCGCCTGGTTCTTCTTATTCTCGGGAGGGGTCTCCGGCTTCCCGTCGGTCTTCTCCTCATCACTGTCACCAGCCAGAAAAGTATTGTACAAACTTTCAAGACCTGTCACCTCGGCAGACATTCCCACTACAACAAAAAAGTAAAACAGGTTAGTCCGGAAATCGGCATAACAGCATGACAAATCAAAGCAACAATAACGCGAGAAATGCAAGTCCAAGCTACTCACAAATATAGTTCCGGGCGACCTCCCGTTCGCCCATAAGGAGGTGAGAATTTACGTGGTTCCTCCCAAAGACGGCTAACAACACGTCGGCAATCTTTCTATCCACAGCGGACATCCCCTTGTAGGTCACCTTGATAAAGGTATTGGACCCCACTCCGAAACTCCAATACGTCGGGATGAGACGTTGCCCTTCTAACGACAACCAGAAGGGGTGGCGACCTTTGACTGGGCGCACTTTAAAGTACTTGTCCTTGAACCCGTGGTAAGAGTCCTCGAACAAGCCAAAAATCCTCCGACCTTGGGCAGATCAGAAGGACATGAACCCCTTCTTCGCTTTCCCTTCTTTTGATGGATTAGTGAGGTTGAAAAGATAAAGGAAAACATCGACGGACACCGGCAGCTCCAAGTACTCGCACACCATCTCGAAGCAGCGGATGGAAGCCTAACTATTCGGATGCAACTGCGACGGCGCCACGGAGATCCGGTTTAACAACACCATTTGAAAAGAAGAAAAAGGAATGCGAACGCCTACCTGGGTAAACATTGCCTTATAGAACCAGATCCAGTTGGCAATTCGGGGGGAGTGAAGGTTGATCTCGTACAACTGCTCGTTGGGAGCGGGAACGAAAACGTCGTAGTTAGCCTCCTCGTCAGTTCCGCCGCACAAGTACTCGGCTTGATGGAACTCGGTAAGTTCCTCCTCACCCATCTGGTTTGGAGAATCCTTCATGTCAGAGGTCACCCAAGCGTACCGGTCGTAACCCACGCCCGAGGTGGAAGCTCGTGAGACGATACGAGCCATACCTACAGTGGGGGCACCACTCAGTTAGTCTATGAGGTCGAGAACTCGGGAAAAGCTCAGAAGCTACGTTTAGCCTATTCAGTAACTGAAATTAAGTATGGCTGAAGCAAATCCAAAACAAAGCCTAAAACTAATGCCCTAGAATGGTAACCCCCCTAATACGCCTATTTAACACCATCATTCAACGCACAAATCCAACCAGAAGAGCAGCATGCACGCAAGAACAGGGGCAATGAAAATAAAATGAAGATAAAACAGAAAGCGAGGGATAAATGCTTACCAGGATTGATTGTGGTGATTCGAAAAGGAATGAAAAAGTATTCTTCACATGAACGCACACAGACGCAGGAATGGCAGTAGGAAATTTGGAGAGAAGAAGATAGAGATGAGAAGAACAAGGGAGTGAAGTGGGAGCAAAATGGAAAACTGATATGGGATTAAGAAACTAACTCAAAAGGCGCAAAAAGTAAAGGCAAAATAGTCTTTGCATGCAGGGTTTCAAAATAACCCATTATGAGCATTTAATGCTCAGCGCAAAGAACGAGGCGACGAACAGTTATCCCCAGCAACGAACAGACACACGCGCAAGAGGCAAGTTGATAAACCATTATTTTATGATTTATATTCTGTTTAATTGAGTGGTTTTATCAAGTCTTTACTCACTTATTCATATGATTAGCATGTATTTACAATTCCTTCCCAAAATTGTTCCATGGTTGAAAACTTGCTTCCTAGAGATCTTTTAATTATGTATTTTAATTCTCCATTATACCAATCGATACCGTGATCCATGTGTTAAGTGTTTCAGGCTTCATAGGGCAGGAATGGCTTAGAGAATGGAGAGGAAGCTTGCAAAAATGGAAGAAACACAAGAAACTAAGGAGATGACCAGCGAACACTGACACGAGCGCATGGCTCATGCGAGCGCGCGAAATGAAGAAATCACAGCGACGCGAACGCGTGCTTGACGCAAATGCGTGGATTGGAGTCTGCACGAATGACGCAAACGCGTGGACGACACGAACGCGTGACAAGGAAAATCACTGAATGACGCGAACGCGTGGACGACGCGTACGCGTGACCTGGGCGATCTACAGAAATTACAGAATACGCTGAAGACAATTTTGGGCCGCATTTTAACCCAGTTTTTTTCCCAGAAACACAGATTAAAGTTAGGGAACATGCAGAGACTCAACACGCATCCACACACATTGAGATACAGTCACATACATTGATATTAGGATTACTTTTAAGTTTTAGATCTGAATCTAGATTAGCCTTACATTCATAGTTTATGCTTTTGCTTTGGATTTTGGAGATTGAAGAGTCATTACCTCCGTTGAAGACACTACTTTAGTTTGTTTTCTTATTCCCTTACTCTTAATTAGTTTCTCATTGGCCCTGTTCAGATAATTATGTTGCATTTTGAATTTATCAATATATAGAGTTACTTTTACTTTTAATTAATTTTAATTCTCTGTATTATTTTATTTCATTTAATTATGTCATCTTATATTTTTATGAGCGTTATATTCATGTCAATGGAGTAGAAATTCCACTTGACATGGGGTTGATTAAGAGGAGACACTTGAGTTGGAATGCTCAAGTGCTTAGTTAAATTGGACGTTATTGGCTAATGTTGTACCTACTAACGCTAGACCTTCCCAAGGAAGAGGACTAGGATTTGCGGGTAAGAGTTAGCTCAATCACTTGACTTTCCTTTATTTAGTAAGAGTTAACTAAGTGAAAACAACAACCTCTTTACACTATATTTGAGAAGATTCCAACAAGGATAGGACTTCCAATTAATTATTCTCCTAGTCAAGACCTTTTAATATTAATAATAATTCTTAGTTAATTGCTTTAATTTATAATTATTTTAATTATTCATTATCCAACTCAAACTTTCTGGAAAATTTCTGATTAATAAATTAGCACGCTTTCCTGCAACTCGTTGGGAGACGACCTGGGACTCATACTCTCAGTATTTTTATTTCTAAAATTTGTGACACCCTTTTTAAATTGGTAAGGCGGATCTTAGCTGGTTAAGAGCTATACGTGCAACGCTATTCTCTTATTAAAAATCTCTTAATTGGCCTAACTTCTGCCCCGCATCAATTTTTGGCGCCGTTGCCGGGGAGTTGCAATAGTGTGCTAGATTATTAATTAGTGTATATATTTTTATTTTTATTTGCATATTTTATTTTTATTTCTATTACCATGAGCTACATGTCTTTCTCATTGAATGACACGTTCATTGACTGATCCGAGCTTAGTTGCTTTCGATCCTGAAATTGAGAGAACACTTTCACGTATTAGGCGAGCTCGACGTCGGTTAGCCTCTGAGGGTGGTGAAGTGATTGTTATCAATTCACCAGTCTCATCTGAGGGCAAATCTGAACCGCCATCTGAGAGCGAGACAAGCTCCTTTACTACTGATTCAGTTGATTCACGTGCAGGTAACATGGCAGCACCTAGGAGGATTCCTCTCCAGGAGGCAGGAGCCCCATATTTCACCCTGCAACCGTATCAAGTGCGTCATCCAAATCTGGCTGCAAATTTTGAACTGAAGACTGCACTAATCAACTTGATGCCCAAATTTCATGGCTTACCTGCTCAAGAGCCTATCAAGCACCTTAGGGATTTTCAGACAGCCTGTTCTACTGTTAGGCGTCATGGTGCAGATGAAACCTCTATTCTGTTAACCGCCTTCCCGTTTTCTCTTGAAGGAAAGGCGAGGGAATGGTACTACACTCAACCTGATTAGAAGAGAATTCTTGGAAAAATACTTTCCAGCTGAAGTTACTGATAGATTGAGGAAAGAGATTTCAATGATTATTCAAGGTGAATCTGAGACTCTCTACGAATATTAGGAACGCTTCAACAATCTCCTGGACGCATGCCCCCACCACATGATTGACAAGCTAGTGTTGATCAGCTACTTCACACAAGGCATGAAGCCTCAGGATAAGACTACACTGGATGGTGCGAGTAATGGTTCCCTGAAAAAGTACAAGACTACAGATGAAGCATGGCAACTGATCGCCGACCTGGATGAATCTGCTCGGAATCACAAGCATAGGAACAACCATCCCAAAGCTATTGCCGAAGTTTCTTCTAGAATTGAGACTACCGCTCTCACACAGAGTATATGTGAAATGACCAACCTACTGAAACAGATGCAGTTAAATCAACAACAAGCACAACAAGCTCAGCCTCTCCCACCACAACAAAGCCAACAGTTGGTTCCACAAAGAGTATGTGGGATTTGTGCTGATTATAGTCATTATACTGATGAATATCCACAGCTTCAACAGGAAGACAACACTATGGCAGCCACTCACAACTTCTATGACCGCCCAAATCAAGGATACAATCAACAAGGTGGCAACTATAACCATGAATGGCAGGACAACTCCAACCAAGGTTGGAGAGATAATTCTAACCATGACTGGAGGGATAACTATAACAGAGGAGACAGAGACAACAATGGAAACCAGAGGTGGAATAACAATAACAACAACAGACAGTAGAATCAGAACCAACCTTACAGAGCACCTCACCTAAGACAGTCCCAAGGATCCCAGCACAACCAACAACAGGTTCCTCGGATCACTTATTCTAATTCCTCATCAAATGACGAGATGCTTCGCTCTCTTACACAAGGGCAACAAGACATGCAGACGCAGCTGAACTCTACTTTAAATAGTTTGACTGCTACTTTACAAGCTCTCGTCTCCCGGTTAGATTCATCACCTAATTCCACTAATCGACCTTCAAGCTCCAATGAAATTCCTTCTCAACCCCTACCTAATCCCAAAGGTGGCATCAATGCCATCACTTTGAGGTCCGAAACCACATTGCAGGAGAGGAACCATGAGGAGCCATGCCCACCAGAACACGTCCCAGCTGAAGATCTGGTGGAAGTGGAAGATGCTGAAGAGGAAGAGGACGTACAAGACAAGGTAGAAGAAGAAGAGGTTCAACCTCAGAATGAAGCACCAAAGGATGCAGAAGCTACAAGTAACGTCCTTCCTATCCCATTTTCACAACTTGCAAGGAAGCCCAGAAAGCAGATGGAACTTGATCCCAAAATGGTAGAAATATTCAAAAAGGTTGAGGTAATTGTTCCCCTTTTTGATGTTATTCAACAGGTACCTAAATACGCAAAGTTTCTAAAGGATTTGTGCATACATAAAGATAAAATTAATGAATTAAAAACTATTCCTTTAGGTAGTTCTATATCTGTTTTAATGGGAGGTATACCTAAAAAATGTAGTGATCCAGGTCCATGTATGGTTAACTGTACCATTGGAGGTGTGATATTTTCTGACTGTATGTGTGATTTAGGAGCGTGTGTTAGTATAGTACCTTTGTCTATATATGATACTTTGAGGATCCCTCCCTTAAAAAGGTTGGCAGCTCGTTTTGTGTTAGCATATAAAAGCATTATCACAGTAGTTGGAATTGCTGAAGATGTATTAGTGAGCATTAAGGGGCTCACATTTCCCATTGACTTCTATATCCTGGAAATGCCCCCTAATGACTCAGGAAGACCATCATCAATCCTGCTTGGAAGACCATTCCTTAAGACTTCGAAGTTCAAGCTGGATGCATTCTCAGGAACTTACTCCTTTGAGATAGATGGCAGAGCAGTGAAATTCAGTTTGAATGAAGCTATGAAGCATCCTCTGGAAGATCATTCTATCTTCCAGTGCGACATTATTGATGAAACTGTAAATGAAGTTCACCAGGAAGAATTAGAAGAGAAGTACATGGAGCAAGGTCCAAGTGTGGGGACACTTTCTGAAAACAATGAGAACACTTTGCCATTATCACCAGCCCCGGATGATTCAGAGCCTAGCTATGAGCAGAAATTAGAATTAAAGCCCCTTCCTCCACACGTCAAGTATGCTTACCTTGAGGACAAGCAGAAGTTCCCAGTTATCATTGCAAAGGAACTCACTTCCCAACAAGAAGAACAACTTCTTAATGTGCTGAGAAAACATAAGAAAGCAATTGGAGGGAGCTTGGTGGATATAGTAGGCATCAGCCCTCAAGTTTGTGAGCACAGAATATTCTTAGAAGAGGGAGAAAAGCCTGTCCGTCAACCTCAAAGAATATTGAATCCCACCATCTTAGAAGTTGTCAAGAAAGAAGTGACCAGGCTACTTGAAGCAGATATCATTTACCCCATCTCGGATAGTGAATGGGTCAGTCTAGTACAAGTGATGCCCAAGAAGTCTGGAGTCATAACAGTAAGAAATGAGCATGGAGAGCTCCTGACAACTAGAGTGCAGAATTCATGGAGAGTTTGCATTGACTATAGGCGTCTCAACCAAGCCACTCGCAAGGATCATTACCCCTTGCCATTCATTGATCAGATGCTTGATCGCCTATCAGGTAAATCCCATTACTGTTTTTTAGATGGTTACACAGGCTAATTTCAAATTCATATAGCTCCTGAAGATCAGGAAAAGACTACTTTTACATGTCCTTTTGGGACTTATGCTTATAAGAGAATGCCCTTTGGCTTATGCAATGCACCAGCTACTTTCCAAAGGTGTATGATGAGTCTTTTCTCTGATCTCATTGAGAACTGTATGGAGATTTTTATGGATGATTTTAGCGTATATGGTGATTCATTTAGCCTTTGCTTGGATAGTTTATCTAGAGTACTAGACAGGTGTGTTAATACAAACCTTGTATTAAATTTTGAAAAATGTCACTTTATAGTAAAACAAGGAATTGTACTAGGACATGTTGTGTCTAATATTGGCATTTCTGTAGATCCAGCAAAGGTGGATGTTATTTCTAGTTTACCTTACCCCTCCTCCGTGAGGGAAGTCTGTTCATTCCTTGGCCACGCAGGTTTTTACAGGAGATTTATTAAGGACTTCAGTAAGGTAGCATTGCCTTTATCCAGATTGCTGCAGAAAGATATTGAGTTCGAGGTCAGTGAGGATTGTATGCAAGCGTTTGATAAGCTAAAGATCGCCCTGACTCAAGCTTCAATTGTGAGAGGACCAGACTGGAGCCAGCCATTTGAAATTATGTGTGATGCTTCCAACCATGCAGTAGGAGCGGCGCTGGCTCAGCGCAAAGGTAAGGATCCTTTTGTAATTACTTATGCATCTAAAACTTTAGATGCTGCTCAATCTAATTATACTACTACTGGAAAAGAGCTTCTAGCTATTGTTTTTGCTCTGGATAAATTCTGAGCCTATTTACTTGGTACTAAGGTAGTAGTGTACTCAGACTATGCAGCTCTAAAATATTTGTTAGCTAAAAAGGAGTCCAAACCAAGGCTAATACGTTAGATACTGCTGCTGCAAGAATTTGATTTAGAAATTAAAGATAGGAGTGGTAACCAGAATTTAGTAACAGACCACTTGAGTCGCCTTGAGCACATTAAGGATGACTCCACTCCTATAAATGATAATTTCCCATTTGATAGCTTACAAGCAGTATCTGAAGTAGTTCCTTGGTATGCACCTGTAGATAATTATCTAGTTAGCCACACTTTTCCTCCAAATTTCACTAAGCATCAAAGAGACAAGCTAAAAAGCGAGTCCAAATATTATATATGGGATGATCCATATTTATAGAGGTATGGTGCTGACCAGGTAATTAGACGGTGTGTGCCTCAATCAGAATTTCAGTCCATTTTAGAGGCCTGCCACTCATCTGAGAATGGAGGACATTTTTGCCCTCAAAGAACAGCTAGAAAAATTCTAGACTGTGGATTCTGGTGGCCTACTCTTTTTAAAGACGCTGCTGAATTTTGTAAATCTTGTTCCCCATGCCAAAGGTTTGGTAATATATCCAAGAGGGATGAAATGCCTCAACAGATTATGCTTTTCTGTGAAATTTTTTATGTTTGGGGTATTGACTTCATGGGTCCATTTCCAAATTCTAATGGTTACCTTTATATATTGTTAGCTGTAGATTATGTTTCCAAATGGGTGGAAGCAATTCCTACCCATACTGATGACGCTAACACTGTTATTTTCTTTGTTAGAAACCATATTATTTGCCGCTTTGGATCACCACGAGCAATCGTGAGCGATCAAGGCACCCACTTTTGTAACAGGAGACTAACAGGATTACTGAGGAAGCATGGGATAATTCACAAAGTAGCAACAGCTTACCATCCCCAGACCAATGGGCAAGTAAAAGTCTCTAACAGAGAGATTAAACATATTCTAGAGAAGATAGTAAAGCCTCATAGGAAGGACTGGAGTGCCAGGCTACAAGATGCACTCTGAGCATATAGAACAGCGTACAAGACACCCTTTGGGATGAGCCCCTTCCGCCTAGTATACGGAAAGGCTTGCCACCTTCCAGTAGAGGTAGAACACAAGGCTTTCTGGGCTGTGAGGGAGTGCAACATGAATTTTGAAGAAGCTAGTGCTGAAAGAAAGCTGCAACTAGCAGAATTGGAGAATCTTCGCCTAGAAGCATATGAAAACTCAAGGCGATACAAAGAAAAGATGAAGGCTGTCCATGACAAGCATATAAAAAGGAGAGAATTCAAACCAGGGGAGTTAGTTCTTCTTTATAACTCCAGACTGAGGCTTATGCCAGGCAAACTGAGATCAAGATGGGAAGGTCCATACAGAGTAAAAAAAGCAGAGTCATACGGAGTTTTTCACCTGCGTCATCCTTCTAGCTCCAAATTTCTAAAGGTCAATGGACATCGCCTGAACCTTTATCATGGTAAGAAGATGAAGGATCACAAAGAACTAGAAGTCTTCCTCTTGGAAGACCCACCAACAGAAGCAGAATGAGCCTAAAGAGCGTCCAACTTAAGGACATAAAAGCAAAGTGCTAGGTGCGAGACACCCCACCATGGTATGATCGTTCCGTTTCAGTCTTAGATTTATTTTACTTTATTTTATTTTTATGGTGTTAATGACTCTTCTTATAATTTCTGCATATAGTCTGCATTCACATTTGTATTCGCACTCTGCATAAAAAATAAATAAATAAATAAATCCAAAAATATTCAATAAATATTTAAATAAATAAGGGGACAAAATTACCCCAATGCTAAGTTAAGTTAATGAAAAATCAATGCATATGTGATACAAGTTAAGAGAAAAAGTTAATACATGAGTATGGAATGTGAAAGTGGGAATTATGGGTAGCTAGGCTTGAATTTAAAGCATATAAGAGTATGTATGTTAGGTAAGAGTTTAGACTAGTCAAAGATTCAATTCATAGCTCACTTAGCCATATATATATCCTCACATTTACCTTAGCCTCATTACAACCTTGAAAAGACCTCATGATGTTTGCATTGGTACATTAAATACTTGTTGATTGGTTAGGTGAAGAACAAAATTTAGAAAGCATGATTAGAGAAGAGTAGAGTAATTATCCTATACACTTGGGAGACTAGAGTGCACATACACCATCAGTGAGGGTTCAATGCTTAATTCTATATTCCCTACTTTCATGAGCTATCTTCTTACATTTCTATATGTTCTCACTGTATAAATTGAATTCGTGGGATTTGATTTATGTTTATCTTGAAGAACTTATTTTCTTTTAACCAAGTAGACAAGAATCATATAGTTGTATTCATATATATAGGTTGCATTGCATTGCATTGCATGAGTTTTACATTTTCCTACTCATTTACTTTATCTCCTTAAACTAAGCATGAGGACATGCTAATGTTTAAGTGTGGGGATATTGATAAACCATTATTTTATGATTTATATTGTGTTTAATTGAGTGGTTTTATCAAGTCTTTACCCACTTATTCATATGATTAGTATGTATTTACAATTCCTTCCCAAAATTGTTCCATGGTTAAAAACTTGCTTCCTAGAGATCTTTTAATTATGTATTTTAATTCTCCTTTATACCAATCGATGCCGTGATCCGTGTGTTAAGTGTTTCAGGCTTCATAGGGCAGGAATGGCTTAGAGAATGGAGAGGAAGCTTGCAAAAATGGAAGGAACACAAGAAACTAAGGAGATGACCAGCGAACACTGACACGAGCGCATGGCTCCCGCGAGTGCGCAAAATGAAGAAATCACAGCGACGTGAACGCGTGCCTGACGCAAACGCGTGGATTGGAGTCTGCACGAATGACGCGAACGCGTGGACGACGCGAACGCGTGACAAGAAAAATCGCGGAATGACGCGAACGCGTGGACGACGCGAACGCATGGACGACGCGAACGCGTGGACGACGCGAACGCGTGGACGACGCGTACGAGGGACCTGCGCGATCTACAAAAATTACAGAATACGCTGGAGACGATTTCGGGCCGCGTTTTAACCCAGTTTTCGGCCCAGAAACACAGATTAAAGCTAGGGAACATACAGAGACTCAACACGAATCCACACACATTGAGATACAGTCACATACATGGATATTAGGATTACTTTTAAGTTTTAGATCTGAATCTAGATTAGCCTTACATTCATAGTTTATGCTTTTGCTTGAATTTTGGATGTTGAAGAGTCATTACCTCCGTTGAAGTCACTATTTTAGTTTGTTTCCTCATTCCTTTACTCTTTTCAGTTGTTCATTGATCCTATTCAGATAATTATATTGCATTTTGAATTTATTAATATATAGAGTTACTTTTATTTTTAATTAATTTTAAATCTCTATTTTATTTCATTTAATCATGTCTTCTTATATTTTTATGAGCGTTATATTCATGTCAATGGAGTAGAAATTCCACTTGACATTGGGGTTGATTAAGAGGAGACACTTGAGTTAACGGATCTTAGCTGGTTAAGAGCTATACGTGCAACGCTATTCTCTTATTAAAAATCTCTTAATTGGCCTAACTTCTGCCCCGCATCACATGTCCTCTCCACGAACGGCCGACCTAGCGACAACGCACGAGAAAGGGCATAACACGCCACCAATGGCTCTCACGATCATTGCTAGCGCGTTGGGGGCACTATTACGGCCTGACCCAAACAGATTGTGGGCCGACCCGACCCATAGACCACCCGACCCGAACGGTCGGGTGCGAGCCGCTCAACCACCGACCCGGACACGCGTCCTTGGCAGCTCATCACTACAGCTGTATGAGGAAGCTTCGAGGAAGGTGGGTCTGCTCTTGCGGGACCCACCTCTGACACAGTATATATGGGGAGGGTCCTACCTCTCCCCCAAGGTACGACACACATCACATTATCTCTTTTTCGCCTGCACACTCAACTGACTAGAGCGCCGGAGTGTCTTTGCAGGTGGCACCCCTCCACACGAAAAGCTCGGGATGTCGGCTACTCCTGATTCACCCCTTGCGACTCGGAACCAGGCCATACCCCACCTATCAACCCAAGGATTCTTTCCGAACCGTCCGGTACCCGACATACGGAACAAATAGCTTGGATGAAAAAATTACATAGATGTAGAGCTTTTCCCTTTTTTTTATGGTTATGCTTTACAAACAAATATTTTTTTTAATATTATTATTAATACTCTTTGTTAAGTTTTAATTTTTATCAATTTTTTATTTATTTTTCTTGTTAATAGTATGAATATTTTTTAAGAGTTTTTTTTTATGTTCACT
>NC_029789.2:124503614-124533136 GCF_000816755.2 Arachis ipaensis | reverse complement strand
ATTTTTTTATAGAACTTTATTTTTTTTATTTGACTTTGTATATTTTTTATTATATGTTCTTAAATTAGTATATATTTTATTTATTATTGTTAATTTTTATAATATAAATTTTATTAGAAAAATATAATTAAATACAAAAGAGTATTAAGAAAGAGTACTAAAAAATTATAATTAAAAGAGTACTAAATTTTAACACATAAATTTAAATTCTTTTCAAAAGAAATTATAGTCAAAGAGTATTAAAATAATATAGTTTTGAATGATATAAATTTATGTCTTTTTAAGTAATTTTTGTCTAAACGCAATTTTGAATGATGTAATCCAAACAACATTCATTTTATTATAATCCATTTTGATACAAAATTACCAAACATAAATAACGTTAACACCAACTCACTCTTTATCAAAATTAAGTTTGTAAAATTAATTTTATACAAACTATCGTTTACAAACTCTAATCCAAACACACACTTAGTAGTTTGATCGATTCGATTAATAGTTTGATTTTAATAACTATATAGTGACAACTTACATACCATATGGGACTTTTTTTTTTTTTAACAATCTTCTAGCCAGTAGATAAAGAAGAATTATTCAAGTGACATATTCAGAAATTAAAACACAGATTAGGTGCTTTATTATCGTTTCAACAATTTATGATATGGATCCAATTAAAATCAATAATCATTTTTTTAATAAATCCTAAATATATATATATTTCTATTCAGTGGTGACTGAATTTTTGTATGTATATAACAAAATTGTTATCCAATTAAAATTATCTTTTTTTGTTCAAAATGGATCAAAGGTCGGTGTTCGTGATATGAGAAAGGTAATCAATTATTAGAATTTTTCATAAAATTAAGCTAAAATAATATCTAATTAATTAACAATGTCTTTTTCCGAATACAAATATTATTTACATGTCTTTTTTCTTAAAATAGAAAATCGCAATGAAAATTTTTTTTTTAACTGAAAAACAGGTAAATTGCACCAAGAAATTCTGATTTAACTCTAGAAACTAAAGAAATTGCACTAGGGAATAAGAAGTTTAAAAACGTATCAGAATCTACCCGATAAGTGCGCTTTATAACAAAATTTGAATTCAACAAACACCTCGCAGTACACTTTTTAGCATTAGTCATAAATCGCAACCATCTACTGCAATTTATGCATTTTGGATTAAAAAAAACGAACGAGTCCTTGCAATGAGTCATAAATGGCAAGTTGTTTGTGACATAAATTACAGGGTTTTCATCCTCTGATGCATTTATCTGGATGAATCAAGTGTTAGCTATTTGCAAACTATATTCTTGAACTATATACATTTGAACCTAAGGATACATTTGTTGAAAATGTCAAAGTTTCTCTCTTCCTTGCCAAAGAGATAAGCAACATTTGCATCAGGTAAAACGATAAATAAAGGGCCTTTTGCATTGTAAGAAAAATGCTTCTAGTTGTTTTTATTGTTCTGCACTGTTTATTAAAATATAACTCAATGCCAATAACCAGTAGAATGCAAAAGTAATTGGTGGCCTGAAATTCACAATGATAAAATGATCACTTCTTTGGAAAAGTAAAAATCATATGAATGCTTTTAAAAAAAAAACTAAATATGATATAAGAACATGAAAAAATATTTTTTACTTACCAAATTCATTTCCATAAAAGCAGTAGTCAGTTAACCTTCGGTAGTAAGAGCTGCTATAGTCATGACTCATGAATCATGATAGTTAAATTTTGCTTGAAAAAAGTGCCGCGAGTTCAATGAATTCAACATTATCAGACAATTAGTGAGGGAATCAAAGCACATCCAACTTTCTTCCCCCAACTTGGAACTCTTACTATGTTTATCCGTCTTAGTATTATTTGGATATCAACATCTCTTGTTTTTAGACATGAATTTCTACCAGTTATACAAGCAAAGGACACATGTTATGTGTTAATAAGCAGCACATATTACAGATATATTACAATGCAATCTACACCCTAATTTGTTTGTGAGGCAGCACGCTTACGATTTAATCGGTTCTTCCTGTATCGCCACGCCATCTGAATCCGTGTTGCAGCAAGGGATCTCCAATAAGGTGATTCATACCTAAAATATCACAAATTACCAAAAAATTATTCAGACATGTACATCGAAAAAATGAAAGAAAATAAAATACTTTTATAGTGAAAACCACAAATATGCTTATTCTTACTAGTTCCATGCACATAATGACATTTTTTCACTTCCGGAGGTGAAAACATATTTTGATTTTACTCCCTGTTCTAAAGGGTTAGAATTGTATCAGATCACAAATATTCGTTTTTCATTTTTAACTAAGAAATACCATACTAATATCGATGATCTATTTATGTAAGCAATGTAGACAAATAAATGTAGGTGAAGAACTTCCACACAAAACCTTCATTAAACTCTGGACTCAGTGAGCCATTCATGAGAATAGTGTATGTAGAATTATAATTTTTGATTAACTAACATACTTTTAAGTCATAAGGAAGATGATTATGCTGAACTGAAAATCAAGATATAATGAGAGAAAGGGAACAACTGACCTTAGGGCTGCTTGAACACGTGGACTTCGAAAGAATCTTGAGAAACGAATTATTACTTCTTCAAGGTCATCAGCTCGGAGTGAAAACACCTCCACATTTGTTAAGGCCCTTACTGTCCTTTCACTAAGTAAGACTTTTTCTGGAAATCTTATTTTTCTGCTTGCTACAGTAGAAATCATATTGTAAATCATGTTGATGAATGATAGAAAATATTTAAGAGGCACATCATCACATCATTTAAGATTGTTGTACCTGTGTAGAGTAATGAATTCTCCAAACACCACTGCAAGAGTTCTTCACCACAAGCATCCCCTTGGGTTAAGCTCATTCTAATTCCATCTTCTCCTTCGATGCTCTCCAATTTCCCATGCATAACAAAGACCATCTTCTCCACTAGACCACCATTATACAAGATATTGCTTCCTTTGATGTATATCTTGTGTCTTAACTTCTCACAAATGGCATCTAAAATAGGCTCGTCCATCATAGCAAAAATTCAAACCTGCATGAATGGTAGATCCTCAGACTCACCATTATCGAGAATTTTCAAGGTTGTTCAGCATATGTCGGCTTCTTATTAAACATTTGTTTGATTCCATTTCCATCATGTTATGAATAGAGAACCTTAGGCAAACAGAAATTCATATGAAACATAGTGGCTGACATTGTGTAGTTCATCTAATATGTAAACCACATAATTATGATCCACTCAAAGTGTAAACAAGATGAGTTGGCATAAACATAACTAGCAAGATACCACAGATATTCAAGATTTTTGGTGCCTACTTTCTTAATGAATCTGAAGAGATGACGCCTTATGTCTCTTTGGAGATCTTCTGGCATATTCTCCATAAGCATTTCTGCATTCACCCCTATTGTTGCAGCCCAATTATACCGTTCAACATGTCTTATTTTCCTGCATGATAGAAATCCTATCTCACTTGTGTTTATGTTATCCACAATTTAATTCAACATACAGCCTAAACAAAATTAAAAAAATACGAGGCATACTATATTTATTGCATTCAAAGCACATACATGCTCGTAAGAAGTAGCTGCTTATATATTTACAGTTTCAGCATCAATTCAATTATGGCCGAAAGGAATTGATCCATGTGAATATGATGATTGTAAGCCAGATGAACAATAAATATTGTAGACATTTAGAAAGTTATCATATAAAGAGTAGTAAATGATTATTAAACCTTTTCAAAAAATAAATTAAAATAACGGGAAGAAGAAGATTATTAAACCAAAAACCAGTTATGCAACACAAAGCATTTACACTGACAAACTAAGAAAATTATTACAAACATGAAACTTCTCATGTTCATCAAGACTGCCTTTGTTTACAAGCATGGGACACTGAGACATGGACATACAAATACAAAAACGTGTTTGGCAGATGAGACATGGACAGAAACATTGTGTCCAGAGATACTAAATTAGTGTATTTAGTGTCCATCATAACAGGAAGGACATAGAAACACTAACAAGAAACACAACTTTTTTTTTTTCATTATTCTGGTTAATTTTTCATAATTATATTTTTTATTATTTTATTTTTCTTCTCAAATTTTTTGAATGAGAAAAAATAGGAATGGATTAGATTTTTATAATTAGTTCATGAGAATAGTGTATGTAGAATTATAATTTTTGATTAACTAACATACTTTTAAGTCATAAGGAAGATGATTATGCTGAACTGAAAATCAAGATATAATGAGAGAAAGGGAACAACTGACCTTAGGGCTGCTTGAACACGTGGACTTCGAAAGAATCTTGAGAAACGAATTATTACTTCTTCAAGGTCATCAGCTCGGAGTGAAAACACCTCCACATTTGTTAAGGCCCTTACTGTCCTTTCACTAAGTAAGACTTTTTCTGGAAATCTTATTTTTCTGCTTGCTACAGTAGAAATCATATTGTAAATCATGTTGATGAATGATAGAAAATATTTAAGAGGCACATCATCACATCATTTAAGATTGTTGTACCTGTGTAGAGTAATGAATTCTCCAAACACCACTGCAAGAGTTCTTCACCACAAGCATCCCCTTGGGTTAAGCTCATTCTAATTCCATCTTCTCCTTCGATGCTCTCCAATTTCCCATGCATAACAAAGACCATCTTCTCCACTAGACCACCATTATACAAGATATTGCTTCCTTTGATGTATATCTTGTGTCTTAACTTCTCACAAATGGCATCTAAAATAGGCTCGTCCATCATAGCAAAAATTCAAACCTGCATGAATGGTAGATCCTCAGACTCACCATTATCGAGAATTTTCAAGGTTGTTCAGCATATGTCGGCTTCTTATTAAACATTTGTTTGATTCCATTTCCATCATGTTATGAATAGAGAACCTTAGGCAAACAGAAATTCATATGAAACATAGTGGCTGACATTGTGTAGTTCATCTAATATGTAAACCACATAATTATGATCCACTCAAAGTGTAAACAAGATGAGTTGGCATAAACATAACTAGCAAGATACCACAGATATTCAAGATTTTTGGTGCCTACTTTCTTAATGAATCTGAAGAGATGACGCCTTATGTCTCTTTGGAGATCTTCTGGCATATTCTCCATAAGCATTTCTGCATTCACCCCTATTGTTGCAGCCCAATTATACCGTTCAACATGTCTTATTTTCCTGCATGATAGAAATCCTATCTCACTTGTGTTTATGTTATCCACAATTTAATTCAACATACAGCCTAAACAAAATTAAAAAAATACGAGGCATACTATATTTATTGCATTCAAAGCACATACATGCTCGTAAGAAGTAGCTGCTTATATATTTACAGTTTCAGCATCAATTCAATTATGGCCGAAAGGAATTGATCCATGTGAATATGATGATTGTAAGCCAGATGAACAATAAATATTGTAGACATTTAGAAAGTTATCATATAAAGAGTAGTAAATGATTATTAAACCTTTTCAAAAAATAAATTAAAATAACGGGAAGAAGAAGATTATTAAACCAAAAACCAGTTATGCAACACAAAGCATTTACACTGACAAACTAAGAAAATTATTACAAACATGAAACTTCTCATGTTCATCAAGACTGCCTTTGTTTACAAGCATGGGACACTGAGACATGGACATACAAATACAAAAACGTGTTTGGCAGATGAGACATGGACAGAAACATTGTGTCCAGAGATACTAAATTAGTGTATTTAGTGTCCATCATAACAGGAAGGACATAGAAACACTAACAAGAAACACAACTTTTTTTTTTTCATTATTCTGGTTAATTTTTCATAATTATATTTTTTATTATTTTATTTTTCTTCCCAAATTTTTCGAATGAGAAAAAATAGGAATGGATTAGATTTTTATAATTAGTTCTAATTTATTACCAAACAAAAAATAAGAATACTAATTTTTGTGTCTCTGTCCTTTGTATCTTGTTCCCAGTATCTTTTCTTGTCCTGTTCTCGTAACCAAACCGCAGCCTAAGTTAATAACCAATGAATCACATCAACCAATTGGAAAATACGCATGATCCAACGTGGAAGCGATTCATCAAGAGAATAAAAGCATTTCAGACCTTCTAAGATATTCTGGTAAGTGAAACTGGCTCATCCATTGCTCAACATCACGGCCTCTAAGTTGCATTTCTAGTGTCCTGTAAGCAATATGGAAGAAAATACACTGACCAAACTGTAACCCGTAACACAGTAGAACTTCATTATTAAATCTCAATTAAGATTGGCAATGTTAGAAAAGTTAAACCGACCAATGAGAATAAAATAATGCAATGACAAACTACAATATTTATAGCAGACTTCTTCATTATCTATTCAAAATATCTCAATGAAAAAATGGCAAAAATGTGAGCTACATATCAGCTACAGTCAAACTTACAGGAATATTGATGTGGTGATAGAATTTAGAGTGAAGACATTGTCACAGAAAAGTTTAGGATGGACACAGCATGAAAGAAAACAAAGTTCTACCTCTGACCGAGAGCTTGAAGATAGTTTTGTATGTTTCCGATCAAAAGTGCAAAAAGCAAGAGTCCTATTCCTGTGATTGCCATTAAGAAAAGGACTTCGAACTCAAAATCACTAGGGGTTTGATTACCAGCAAGAGTACTGATTTGCTGTATTCAAGATAAGAAAGGATATATAATAGCCAAGGTTAGTATTATTGGTTTACTATTAGAGTATCCATGAGCATGCGCTAATAAATTCAAGCATTGTCTTCCACATTCATATCATTAAATAATATTTCTAACTCAAGATAAAATAGGAAAGTGCTTAGTCTACACTTGAAACCTAAAGGAGCGACCAATGATCCATTTTGGAGAAAGATCAACCATAAAATTGACAATAGGAAAGAAAAAGGATTGGTTTACAAACAAGACTATTTTTTTCCTCCAATGGAAGAAAAATGAGATCTGCAATTAGTAAAATGTAAAAAAAAATTTACAAAATAAACAGAAGGGAAGAATGAAACGCATACTTGGAAGCCCCAATACAGTGCATACACATACTTCTTGACTATTTTAGGATGCGTAGTAAGTTGTACAACATTGGCGTATATCCCATAATCAAAAGCACCAGAAGAGGAATTCAAACAAGCAGTTGCATTTGCATTGTTTCTCCACATTTCTGAATCTGATGATGTATAGTGTGAGAAACGGTCATACCCACAATCAATAATCTTCATGCATTGAGTAACAACTGAATTATGGCAGGCATCTCGCAAACATTGATTAACCCTCTAGAAGAAGGATGGGGAAGAAAAGAGTAACGTTAATAGTTGAATATTATTTAATCTTCATTTGCATAATCAAATTGCTTGTGTCTAAAGTTATCCGAAATTTGTAGTATAGTTTTATGATCAATGATAATAAAAGAGACGCACTAAGATACAATTAATGGGGGAAAAAGGGTGCAATAAATTTCCATGCAAAAGCGCACACATATTGACAAAGCACTTTATTTTGTAAATATTTTAGACTGCATTACCGTATTACAGACAATTATATGAAGATTCGAGGAACTCAATCGAACCAAGTAATACCAAAGAGGTATCAACAAGAACGTTTTTCACTCACCTGCAAACCAAAGAGGTACCAACAAGAGCCAACGACATGTCCAGATAGTATAAAAATGAGGATATTTATAACAAAATTGTCCATGCTGACTCAAATATGAATCCTTCTGGAGACTGGACAATTAGCAGAGGCAAAAATCGGAATAACCTGGGGATATACTGCACAAGGATCACTCCACATAAAAGACTCTCAGCATGACTCGCACCGAAGTATCTTGGCAGCACAAACAATACTATTATCTGCACATTTGGCAGCAGAAACAATACTGTGATCCGCACATAATGTACACTATTTATATAACTGAAAAGGAGTTTGATGAGTAATTGAGTATTATTCTATAAAAAACATCGAAGTTGTTAGATATAAAATCATTTCTAGCATATAACTAGGTTGATTTTTTAGGCTACTTGGTTTCAGACAAGTTACAAGGAGCATCTATTGCTAAAATAAGAATTAGTAAATTTTTCAGAGATTGTCTATAGAGAGTAACAAGTAATAGAAAAATAAGAGAGGAACACTCATTTTGTGTGTTTTATTCTAATTATAGAGCTCCATAATTCCATATACACAGCTGAATTCATCAACAGTACCAACTTCTCACAATAAATACATCAGTTACTTAGAGTAATAACTCTACAACAAAATTTAAAAAATATATATTGATGTTTTCGTATGTTCAACACTTCCCCTCAAAGAATCATATAAAATTATAAATCATATGCAAAAAGTGTGCTACAATTTCAACTTACTCGGGGTTCCTAATAGACTTTGTGATATCTACTAATTGATCAATGGAATTCACAAAGTGAGTCACAATGAATCCAGATTGAACCTTTGCTCTAATGACATGATAATCTACTTTTTATGCTTGATTCTCACATGGAATGTTGGATTTGAGGCAACGTGCAAGGATGCTTGATTGTCACATATGAGCTGCATCTAATTAATATCTCCAAATTAAACTTTAGCCTTTGTAGAAAATGCTTCACCCATATTAGTGATAAGTTGCTAGGCTATTGCTTGATATTCTGCTTTAGTCCTTGATCTAGCCACAACACTTTGTTCTCACATTTCCAAGATATCAAGTTAACTCCAATCTTGCATAATAACCTGACAGGATTATCTATTTAAAGGTGAAGAAACCCACTGTAATTTCCCTAGTAAGTATCCAATATTGGTTGCAATATAATAAGGGCTCCCTTATCATGGAAACAACATAAAATTTGGATCCCTTGGAGTATCCAAAGGTCAACTATATGACAGACCAATCTTTTCTAAGATATCAAGGTCACACTTCCCTGAGAAATGACAATCCAAGTAGAAGATTGAGCTACTTCAATTCCAAGAAAATACTTGAGGCACACTAAATCCTTGGTTTGAAAATGTTTATGTTCTTTAAGCTTACAAATATCATTATCCTCATCACCAATGTGGCAATATCTTCCACACACACTAAAAGATAAATACTTAGATTTGACAAAGAAGGAAGATAAAATACCGAGTAATCTATCTAACTGCAAATCATGACCAATTGTTGAAATACAAGGTTGACGGTTCAAAACACGCCAATGGAGATAGTTTTAAACCATAAAGTAAGTTTGGAAGTCTACAAATAAATCCAAACTCTGTTTGAACAATAAAGAATCTTAGTTGATAGTGTAGAAAGAGGGAATTTGTGAATGATTTTCTCATAATGACAAATAAAGGATGATTGCAATATTTAGTGGATATGATGGATAGGTTCATTTCACTTGGACTAGACTCTTTGGCTAGCTGCACAAGCTAGCATGTAATTTTAACCATGAAGCACAAATTTTACTGAAGATTTGATTTCTAGGAAATGGAGAGAAAATGAAATGACCATTCATGTTCAATAGCTTTTATATCTCGTTTTCACATAAAAATAAAAAAATAAAATGGGTGATATAGTCAAAATACTTAAGTGGATATCTTCTTTTTTTTTTAAATAGAGAAAAAAGCATGCCATCATGAAAAAGAAAGTGAGATTGTAAGACATTTACCTGTGGTAGAGGAAGTGCAATAAACAAATCAAGAAAGAAATAACTAGTCAGGTAATGTCGAGCAATTTTCTTTGGATCGTCAATTAAATCAGTACCCCTTAACCTTGACCCCGCAGAAACATAAGCCAACCTAAACTGCAAAGATGAAACTACAGAGTTATACAAGCTGGAGCTATGCTTATTAATCTTTATCCATGAGATCACAATGCTATTTCATTTCATGTTTTCAATCATCTCAAGAAATTTTCTAGATAATCATATTGTTACCAGCTACATGTTCTTTGCACTATCCATTTATTAAAAGTTTCAATTTCCAGTGTTTAAACACCTTTTTGAATGGCCAACCACTCTTATGTATTAGGTTTTTATTTACTAATACATAAAAGTTGAGCAACATGTATTTATCATTCCTTAGGTTATTTTATGATCTAATAATCTTCTAGTAGACAGTTATGTTTGATGTAAAAGTTTCTATACCCTGGTCCTCCTTTGGTGCCAAGAAACTTTTACTGAAATACATTCATTAGAGTATTTCTAAAAGGTTGTAACTTGGAGATTACCTGGAGAAGCATGTTCATGAAATATACTAAATCATTTATGCTTCTAAGTAAAACAAGTGGTCTCGTCATTGTCCGACTGATAACAATGCAATTCAAATGCTGCACAATGAATATGAAAAATGCAAATAAAATGTTCAGATGGTATCAGGAAAATATTTGTAACTATAACATGAAAGATAATTCAACTAAGTAAAGGGAAGAACAATGAATTTGAGTTCTCTGATGATCAAAATAAAATGATATTTTTATGTTTACATTATTTTTCTATTGATTTAATTGTTCTAGACAAACAATAAGTACAAATATTAAATAATCAATGGTGGGGTTATAAATAGGACAAAGTCTTGTAACATACCTTTTCAACATACAATAAGAAGAAAAATAATGGATCCAAAAATATTGCCGCCAAGCTTAAAATAGCTATAATCTTGTTCCATTGTTTTACACTGTCAGGATGTATAACTCCAGGAACACATGAAGAGCAGAATGAAGGGACTCTCCAAGCAGAACCCTCAAAAATACTATCAAACTGTGAACACTCAACGTTGGAGAAAGAAATAAACTTGGTTACATGAAAGCAATAGCATAATACATAATATTACAATGTTATCAAAATTTCCCCTCAAAGTGGACAATGATAACAAAACTAGCAATGCTAAGTAGTGAAACAATAATTTGAAGAATTAAGAATAATAATCAGATAGTATCCTGTATGGTAACCAGAATAAACAAGGACGTAGATGTAATGCCATATATTTTGCAAGTTAAATTAATTAGAGATTATGTAGTGAATTACATTTGCATTCTCCTTTCTTTTGTTAAAAGAAAAAGTTTTACTATAAAGATCAAATTAAAAATTTAATAAAACTATAAGGATTAAGAGTAATTAAACCTAATTTATTTTTGGAAGAAAAACACCTTGTGACCAAACCTATTTGAATTTCTTAGACTTTGGTTTGGTTTTGTAAATTTTTACTTTTAGAAAATAGTTCATCAACACTAACTTGAAAAATAACTTTTTAAAAGTTAGTAATATTTATGTTTAAAAATTACTTTGAATAAACACAAATAACACGAATTACATATAGTAAAATAATTTTAAAAATTAAAAAAGGGTTACAATATATAAATATTAGAATAAATTTAAATATTTATTAATATATAAAATTATATTAAAATTTTAATTTTAATAAATATAAATTAAAGAACAATGCTACATGACCAATAAATATTATTATTTTTGGCCAGCAATCATTTACACCTATATTCACATAAATTTTGCATATAGAAACATATAATTTACACCTATATTTACTAGAATTTTGCACACATGAATCAATACAATTTGTATTTATATTTTTCAGAATTTATACACATAAATTAATAAAATTTATTTATTAAAAATAATTTAATATTTGTATTAACTAAATAATGACTAAAACTACTAAAAATTGCTGGCTGTTAAAAGTTTCTCTAAATTAAATTTTAAAAAAAATGATATCTTTTAAAATCTACAAACCTATGTTATCATTTTTTCTTTTATCACAAAAACAAAATAAGGACCATGAGTTTTTTAAAGCACAAGTACCTCTGCTCGAAGAGGATTATATTGAAGCCTTCCTGTCATAGCACGATGCCATCTAAGTGGGCCAGACGTGGGTGAATGTTGGCTTGTGCCGCCGCGGCGGGACGAGGAAAGATGTACAGTTTCATGAGTGGCAGTGGAATAGAATGACGATGAACCACTCTTCTTCTGGGGAAAGGTTTTCACACTATCAAGTGTACGAATTGCTTCTCGGTGGGAGACCATGGGAATGTGCATAGACCTGCTTCGGGCCTGAAAATCCGAACCCCGGAGTCCATCAGATCGTTGTGGAGGTGACAGCATTGGCTCCTCTTCTATTTCGAAGTTAGCCATGGTAATCTTCTATTCTTCTACCAAACAAGCAATTAACTCAACAGTTCAAAATTGAACATGGAGAACACAGGGGAACCGATTTCACAACGGTAAATGGACAATTCCATATGATTGGATTCTACTATTTTAATTTATTGACATGCCCTGAGAAGTGAGAACTACGTTGTCCACCTGACCCACCTCTCATGGTCTACTTGCTTTTGTTGGTTTATGCGCGTGGGACAGAAGAGGGTACTGTCTCTGTCTCTCACTCTCTCTTTTCAAATAAGGCGGCCACTCCGATGCGGATAATCATCCTTAGTAAAAGACGAGCCCTCTCCTCCAATCTATATTAGAACTTAGAAGTGTGTTAAATGTCAATAACTAAATCTTTATCTACATATTTTTTAATTTTGACGCTATTGATACGAAAATAACTTAATTATAAAATTAAAAATAAAATAAAATAAAATTTTAATTATAAATTTAATAAAAAATATAAAATTAATAGAATAATTAAATTAATATTTTATTATAACTAAAAATTTTAATTTTATTTATATTAAAAATTATTTTTATAAAATTATTACTAAATTAATCTTAAAGTTTTTTAAAAAAATTGGTTGTAAGGATATTTTTAATTTTTTTTCTAAATTTTAAGAAGAAAATGTATATTTTATAATAAATACTTAAAATTTATTTAACTCGAAAAAATTGTAACACTCTTTATTTATTAGTAAAAATATTTAAGAATGAGTAAAGTAAGTTAACACTCGAAGTTAATTAGTGTTGGACAAAATCTGGTATATATGAAGTTGGGTCAAAATATAAAATTGCTTATGGATTTTTTCATTCTTCTATTTTATTGAAGCTCCAGAACATATAGAGTCTGGAATAGCATTTGGGAGTTGAAATTACCACATAAAATTAAGATTTTTCTATGAAAAAGTCTTCATGAAAAGCTTCCGGTGTTGCAACAAGTTTACAGCCGGTTTGCATCCATTCCTGCCACTTGTCCAAGATGCATGTTGAAGGCTGAATCAATTTCTCATGCTTTGTTACAATGCCCCTGTCTTCAATAATATGGAACCTAAACTTAATAACCTCTGACCTATGGATAAAAGAAGAAGAGACCTTTTTCAATTGGTAGCGACGAGTCTTATCCTGGGCAGCGGTTCAATTCGACGGTAGACAAAAGACCCTCCTCATAGCGGTGCTGTATTGGAGCACTTGAAAAGCGAGGAATCGGTGTGTTTTTGAGAAGGTAATAAGCCTGGCACCAGAGATAATGAAAAAAGCCAGCAATTTAGTGCGTGAACTCGTGAGCCATACCTGATCCATGCTGCTAAGTTTCTTTACTTTTATTTTACTCTTCTTTAAGTTCTTAATCTTTCAATCAAATGGGAATATCTAATTTTTTTTGTACTTTCTTATAGAAATATTTTTATTTATATTAATAAAATAATATTTATCTTTGAAAAAAAAAAGTTTAACATGAAGAACAAATATTTTTGAGGCTGCGTATTATATGTTAGAGTGTTGGTGATTAATATAATATTTTAATTTATTTTAAGTCAATACTTATTAGATTAATTAGGATAAATTTGTTGTTTAAATTTAATTAAATTTTAACTTAAATTCTGCTCACAATCTTAAGGCTCAACTTATTAAAATCTTAACTAATCAAGTTTGAGTTGGTTTAAAGTTGATTTGATTCACTTTCAATTCTATAATTGAATTAAATTTATTATACAACTACGTTAATTTGACAAGAATGTATCTTTATTTATTTTTAATATCTTATTGTATTTAAATTAAATTAAAAAATTTTATTTTAAACTTGCAGTTAATTAAAAGTATCATTTATATCTTTTTCAAAATAAAAGTATTTCATATTTTAATATTAAAAATGTTTGGTAATCAAAGAAAATCAGTTAAAAACAGCTATAATTTACCTTATTTAGTATTCATTAATTATTACAACAATTAATTAATGTTAAATAAAACAAGTTTTGATTGTTTTTTTTTTACCTAGCATTACCTTTTAGTATTTACTGGCCCAAATAATAACATTAAGAAAAATAACCAATTCAATCAACTAAAAGGATTAACTTTCCTTCTATCACTTGAAAGAATGGTTGGTGTAATTCAATTTTTTAATTTTTTATTTTTAATTTTTAAAAAATTGTATCCAAATATTTTTCAGTTATAATAAACTATTTTTATAAAAATACCTTTTATTTTTAAAAAGTTTAATCCAAACAAACACTAAATTATTTGGATATTGCAAAAAAACAAAAAAACACAAATTACACAAATTAAATTGAAAAATCCAGGTCGTTTCTTAGGACTTGCAATAAAGTGTGTAATCATTGATTATGAATCCGAGGGGTGGGAGAGGTTTGATTGTAATTAGGAAAAAATAAATTGACTAGAAATTAAAGAAACGATCAATAATAAAATGGCAAAAAAATAAAATAAAAAAACACGTAAATGATTAATTAAGCAAATAAAGGATAAAAGGGTAATAATTAAAATGATAACTATACTAAGAAACAATTAAATGAAATTAGAAGTAATTAAGATAATAAACTAACGAAAAGAGTGGAAATTCAAGTGTTTAAAAAGGTTTTAGTTAATTCTGATATATACGAAAAGACACAAAGACACATAAAGATACAAAATTTGTGTATAATAAAGAGGGGTAGAACACTAAACTTAAAACATAGACAACTATTTTTAATATTTAATTTTTATAATTACTCTTTAAATTTTTTTCTATTCTTATTCTCCTTTCATTCATTTTCCCTTCAACTTAATACAGAGAGTTTAACCTCTCATCTTCTCTTCTTATCATTCTGACCCCGCCGCCCCTCCTCCCGTCGTACCACTAGTCTGCTGCCGTCTCTCTTTCTCCTTTCCTTCCACCCAAATCACTGCCGCCTCTCTTCTTCCTTTCTTTCCACTGCTTTCTTCCACCCAGACCACAGCCTCTCCTCCCTTTCTTCCACCCAGACCACCGCTACCACCCCGTCCCTTCCTCCCTTTTCTCCTCCCTCACTTCTTTTTGTTTCTTCACGGTTGTTTCTTTGCCGCTGTCACCTTTTGCAGTTGTTGCCTCTGCTTTACTTCTCGTCAACGATCTGGCCAGATCTGCCCACTGTTCTCCGTTCTTCCGAGCACTATGTTTTTAGATCCGTATTTTGTTACCATGTTCCATAGATTGTTATTGGTAGTTATTTTTTGTTGAGATGGTGACTGATTGTTAATGGTGGTAGTTTGTTTGAGATAGTAGTTGTGTAGTGGTGGTATTGATACCAGTTTGTAATAAGGGTAATATTGAAATTTAACATGATTATGATTTGTGTCTTCTCCTTTGTATTTGTATACCAAACAAGTTTAAAAAATTTGTGTCTTGTTATATCTGTGTCTATGTATTAAAGGATACACAAAACAAATGCAGCCTCATTGTCATTAACCACAAACACGACTATTATTAAGAATTAATCCCACTTCGTCAACCTCTACACATTGAGAAATGTCAAGTAGACATAATTAACCTTAATTCATAAGTCCTAACCAACTTACTAATTGAATTTAGTAAAAGGTTAGCATTAGTAAAAAGAAGGTCAACTAACAATTCTAAATTACCAATCAATATTGAACATTAATAACTTAAATTCACCTAATTTCTCAACCCATAATGTAAGCATTTTGTCAAACACTTAGTGTGCATAAAAGAAAAGCATCATAAATTACAAAAATGAATAAAAACTATAACTAACCAATGCAAGAATTTAACACTAACAACTTAAATAAGTGTAAATAAAACTTAAAATACACTACAAGAAAAACGCTGAGTACCATCGAATTTATCGGCGAATTTATCAAAAAAAATCTGCCGGTAATATGTTTACCGTTAGAACTATCGTCAGAATAAATCCGACGGCCACTAATTACCGTTGGAAAATTTTCGCTGGTAATTTTTATCGTCGGATTTTTTTCCCGATAAATCCGACGGTAATATATTATTAATTAATAATTAAATTAATAACTAGTGGTGGATGATGCGGATTTTTGAATACCCACAAACTAACTGGCAAGTGCACCGAGTCGTACCAAGTAATACCTCAAGTGAGTGAGGATCAATCCCACGAGGATTTATGGACTGAGCAACTATGGTCGAATGACTCACTTAATCAGGCAAGCAGAAAGTTGTGTTTTGAGAGTTGTAAAACACATTAAACAGTAAATGTAGAGATTTGGAAAGCAAACAATAAAAGTCGTGGAAATATATGGGAGAAAACAGTTAAGGTTTCGGAGTTATTTATTCTTCCGGATTAAGTTTTCTTACCACTATTTTAATCATGCAAGATTTGTTTCATAGCAAACTATAATTGACTAAACCCTAATGTCTTAGTGATTTATGTCTTGGTCACTTAATTTAGATTAGAGGGTGAAATTCAATTCTAGTTTATGGCCACAGAAACCCTAATTACCCAAAACTAAGCAGATTATTTGTCACGTATCCGGATTAGTTCAAGTAATTAGCAATATAGGAGGAATTTATTTTCAAGTTGTTGCTCAAGCGAGATAACTCTGTCGAGAATCACAAGAACACATGTAGAATAAGGGTTATATTGTCGTTCTACCTAGATTCATAAGATGAAGAACGAAAGCAATCCTTGAAACTGAATCAATACATTAATTAAAATAGAAAAGTAATAGTCTTAATCCATAGAAATAAACAGAACTCCTAACCTTAACCGAGGAGGTTTAGTGGCTCACGACTTACAGAGAAAACAAGAGTTCTGAAAAGTGAAACGTGCGGAAGTCAGAAGATCCCTCTAAAGGGTGAATCTTTCCCTTTTATATCTGACCTAATTTGTTTTGAAAATAAAATAGAATAATAAATTCTAAACCTAAAGATTTTGTTTGTAAATAAAAATTTTAAAAATAAAAGATAAGATAATAATTAAAAAGTTAAATCCACTAAAGATACTCCTTTGAAGAGGTTGGATCTGGATTGATTGGGCGTTTAGAGCCCAAAGGGGGCAAAGACTCTTCTGATTTCGCTGGTTACTAGTGCTAAACGCCAACTTGGCGTTTGGCGCCCAAGGGGTAACTTCATAACTTCTCCTTTTTGCTCAAAATTTTGTCAAATTGATCCAAATTTCACCTGAAATAATAAAAATACTAGAAAAACTCAAAGTAGCATCCAAAGAGGATTTTAACACTAAAATATAACTAAACTCACTAAATTTTAACTAAATTTAACTAGAAAATAAGCCGAAAATGGGTATAAGATGTTCACGCATTACAACACCAAATTTGAACTGTTGCTTGTACTCAAGCAATTAAAACAATATAGGACTGAGAAGAGAAAATGCCTAAGACTTGAGTATTCAATGAAGCTCATATCCAATCACTGAGTGGGGCTAATGATACTGTAATTCTGAATAGGTTTGGGATCTCACTATCCTTTGAAGTTCAGAGATGTTGATATCCTTCAGAATTAGAGCTTGGATGATATTATGGATTCTCTTCTTTAGGCTCTAATTGATCCTTGAACACAGCTTTTTCTTTTCTTTTCTTTTGGTGCTTTGCACCTTGAGCCTAGCCGTGACTCTAAACGTTTAGTCCTCAAGCTTAACTTGATACAATAACACCACAAGCACTTAATTGGGAAACTCTTTTAAGTTCTAATTTTTCTTTTTATTTCTCCCAAATAGTGGTACTCAGAGCCTTTGGCATACTCTGTAATTGCACTTGGTCTCGACTCTTAGTGCTTTGTCTCAAGGGTTACTTGACATATTCACACCACAAGCATATAGTTAGAAAAATAACTCATTTGAACTTTTAATCATTTTAGACCTTCCGAACCATTGATACTCAAAGTTTTGGACCTTGCTTTTCATTTTTCTTTTAGCTGTTTGTTTTGTTTCAAGGACCAATTTCTTACTTACTTTCAGAAAATTTAAAATACTTCTCTAAGTTCCTGTACCTTATGAATCAATATTCTTAACTTCAATTTCAAATATGCACTGTTCAATTCATACATTCAGAACTACAGACAATACCACCACATCAAAGTAATCACAATAACTCATAATATATAACTCAAGTCTCGTGCATTTTACCCCTTCTTTTCTTTTCTTTTGATTTTTCAAATTTAGTGAGTAATACATGAGATAATTATTTCAAAATAACTATAAAATAGCAAAATAAATAACTAAACTAGAAAGCAATAAAATACTACTACTAATCATGCAAATGCTTTCAAACAAAAAACAGAAAATAAGATAAAATAATACTAGAAAACAGAAAATAAAAATAAGAAAAGCGAAAGATAAAAAAACTCAACCACCTCAATCATGGTGGCTGCTGCTCCCTCCCGAGAATCCTCTCTGGCACTTTAGCTAATCCAAGTCGCGCCTCTGCCTCAGCTGCTCCTCCACTAGCTGATGGAGGAGGGTTGAGTGGTCCTAATGCTCAATCCTCAACTGATCAACAAACGATGTCAGCTCTCCAATGGGTGTGGTCAACTGATCCCAATAGTCACGAGGAGAGAAATAGAATCCCTGAGCCATCTTAGACTGCTCCTGCTGATGAGGGAGAACTGGCTCCTATGGCAGTGCATATCCAAGCTCCCTAACATGCTCCATACCCCTCCTAGTGATAGGCCGGTCAACAGCACTGGGGATATCTCCATCAATATTGACTCGGGCATCCCCACACAGATGGCAGATGAGGTGGGAAAAGGCCGATCTAGCAGAGGTGGAGGCCTTATCGACTAGTCTGTATATTTCCTGTGGGATCACCCGATGCACCTCCACCCCCATTGCCGAACATGATGTAGTGAATCATTACAGCTCGGTCGATGGTAACCTTGGACCTGTTACTCGTAGGGATGACGGAGCGTTGAATGAACTCCAACCACCTCCGAGCAACTGGCCTCAAATCGTGCCTGCCCAGCTGGTACAGCTGACCTTTGAAATTCCTCCTCCACTATTCTCTGGGGAAGCAAATATCAGCAAGGACCTGGTCCAGTCTCTGGTCCGTGTTAATCCTCTGAATGTAAAAGTGAGAGTTGTCTCTGGATGGCGGCAGATGAAGTATCTCCCTCACCATCTCTGGACTAAACTCCATGATCGCCCCTCGGACCATAGTGCGCTAGTTCATCGGATCCGAGTTCATGTCTTGTGCATGCTTTAAGTCACTCAAACATTGGCGTAGAATTCTCTGACCATCAGCATGCCCACGTCAGTCACGGGGTTGGTAAGAACTTCCCAACCCCTTTTCAAAATCTATTTCCGGATCTCTGGATACTCCTCCGGTTGAAGATCAAAGCATACTTCGGGGATCACTTTCTTTTTGCTCACTTTCTTATTAAAGTGATCCTCGTGGGTCTTAGAAAAGAACCGTGTAAAATTATAAGGACCGGAGGTGGGAGCTTTCTCTTTTCTCTTTCTTGAAGAAGATTCACCGGTTTTGGGTGTCATGTAGAATATGAGGAAAAAATAAGTGGAGCATCGCATACCAAACTTAGAGTTTTGCTCGTCCCGAGCAAAGAAAACAAAGATAATGGTGAAAAGAAGTAAAAGAGGTGAGGGATAGTGAAAATAAAATGATGAAAAAAAAGATGTAGGAAGGGATGGAAAGGAAAAAGAAAAATATAGAAATTGGAAGTATGTAGAGAAGAGTAACAGTAAGAAGTAAGATATTGAAAGGTAGTGTGGTGAAAGTGAAAAGTGGGTGGGGAATGGAAAAGGTTCGGTTATAGGTGGAGAGGGTGGGGGAATGTATTTGAATGTAGGTAAAATACCGACTAATCTATCTAACTGCAAATCATAACCAATTGTTGAAATACAATGTTGCCGGTTCGAAACACACAAATGGAGATAGTTTTAAACCATAAAGTAAGATTGAAAGTCTACAAATAAATCCAAACTCTGCTTGATCAATAAAGAATCTTAGTTGATAGTGTAGAAAGAGGGAAATTGTGAATGATTTTCTCATAATGGCAAATAAAGGATGATTACAATATTTAATGGATATGATGAAAATGTTCATTTCACTTAAGCTAAACTTTTTGGCTAGCTGCACAAGCTAGCATGTAATTTTATCCATGAAGCACAAATTTTTCTGAGGATTTGATTTCTAGGAAATGGAGAGAAAATGAAATGACCATTCATGTTCAATAGCTTTTATATCTCGTTTTCACATAAAAATAAAAAAATAAAATGGGTGATATAGTCAAATACTTAAGTGGATATCTTCTTTTTTTTTTTTAAATAGAGAAAAAAGCATGCCGTCATGAAAAAGAAAGTGAGATTGTAAAATATTTACCTGTGATAGAGGAAGTGCAATAAACAAATCAAGAAAGAAATAACTAGTCAGGTAATGTCGAGCAATTTTCTTTGGATCATCAATTAAATCAGTACCCCTTAACCTTGACCCAGCAGAAACATAAGCAACCTAAACTGCAAAGATGAAACTACAGAGTTATACAAGCTGGAGCTATGCTTATTAATCTTTATCCATGAGATCACAATGCTATTTCATTTCATGTTTTCAATCATATTGTTACCAGCAACATGTTCTTTGCACTCTCCATTTATTAAAAGTTTCAATTTGCAGTGTTTAAACACCTTTTTGAATGGCCAACCACTCTTATGTATTAGGTTTTTATTTACTAATACATAAAAGTTGAGCAACATGTATTTATCATTCCTTAGGTTATTTTATGATCTAATAATCTACTAGTAGACAGTTAGGTTTGATGTAAAAGTTTCTATATCCTAGTCCTCCTTTAGTGCCAAAAAACTTTTACTAAAATACATTCATTATAGTATTTCTAAAAGGTTGTAACTTGGAAATTACCTGAAGAAGCATGTTCATGAAATATACTAAATCATTTATGCTTCTAAGTAAAATAAATGGTCTCGTCATTGTCCAACTGATAACAATGTAATTCAAATGCTGCACAATGAATATGAAAAATGCAAATAAAATGTTCAGATGGTATCAGAAAAATATTTGTAACAATAACATGAACGATAATTCAACTAAGTAAAGGGAAGAACAATGAGTTTGAGTTCTCTGATGATCAAAATAAAATGATCTTTTTATGTTTACATTATTTTTCTATTGATTTAATTGTTCCAGACAAACAATAAGTACAAATAATGATGGAGCTATAAATAGGACAAAGTCTTGTAACATACCTTTTCAACATACAATAAGAAGAAAAATAATAGATCCAAAAATATTGCCACCAAGCTTAAAATAGCTATAATCTTGTTCCATTGTTTTACACTGTCTGGATGTATAACTCCAAAACACATGAAGAACAGAATGAAGGGACTCTCCAAGCAAAACCCTCATCACTACCAAACTGTGAATACTTGATAAACCACTATTTTATGGTTTATCTTATGCTCAATTGAGTGGTTTTTATTAATTCTTTACCCACTTATTCATAATATTTACATGGTTTTATATTTCCTTCCTAATTATGTGCTTTGACTGAAAATATGCTTCTTTGGCCTTAAAGTTCCCTATGTTTAAATCCTCTCTTATTACCATTAGATGCCTTGATATGTGTATTAAGTGATTTCAGAGATTACAGGGCAGGAATGGCTTAAAGGATAGAAAGGAAGCATGCAAAAGTGGAAGGAATACAAGAAGTTGGAGAAATTGCTAAGCTGTCCAGCCTGACCTTTTCGCACTCAAACGGCTATAACTTTAGCTACAGAGGTCCAAACGACGCGGTTTCAGTTGCGTTGAAAAGCTAACATCTGGAGCTTCGATTTGATATATAATATGTCATAGTTTTCCTGACGCTAGGTGACGCGACCGCGTGCCTCCATGCGGCCGCGTCGCAGTAACGGAAATCAGCGTGTTTGAATTCTTCTCCAGCGATTTCTGGGCTGTTTTCGACCCAGTTCTCGGCCCAGAAAACACATATTAGAGGCTATAAAGTGGAGGAATGCATCCATTCATGAGGAAGCTTTCACATTCACAATTTTAGGAGTAGATGTAGTTTTTAGAGAGAGAGGTTCTCTCCTCTCTCTTAGGATTAGGATTTAGGACTTCTCTTAGTTTTAGGAGTGACTCTCAATCACAGGTTCAATGTTCTTTTACTTTATATTTATCTCTTACTTTCAGATACTTTAATGCTTATATTAGTTATGTTGTCTATTTGGCTTATGCTACATTCATATTATGATTTTCTTAATTAATATTATTTGAGGTATTTCAGATTTATGATTGCTTTCTTTTATTTATATAAATAATTTAGATTTTTTCCTTTTGGTCTTGATTAAGAAATCAGTAACTCAACATTATCAAACTCAGCATAATTGATAATCGCTATCTTACTAATTGAACTGAACTTCAATAATCCCAACTTTTTCTTAGGAAATAAATAAGATTCGAAGGCCAAACTAATTAGTCTCTTGACTTTCCTTTGATTTAAAGGTTAACAAAGAGGAATTAAGATTCAACTTTCATTATTGTTGAGAGAGATAACCAAGTTGGACTTCCAATTTCTCATACCTTGCCAAAAGTTTATTTTTCAGTTATTTATTTATTTTTATTGCTTTGAAAATATTCCTGTGCCCATTGCCCAAACTCCAAATTTCCCCAATTTACAAACTCATAACCAATAATAAGAACATACCTCCCTGCAATTCCTTGAGAAGACGACCCGAGGTTTAAATACTCGGTTATCAATTTTAAAGGGGTTTGTTACTTGTGACAACCAAAACGTTTGTACGAAGGGATTTCTGTCGGTTTAGAGACTATATCTACAACGCGACTGTTTTTATGAACTTCTTTACTGGCAAAAATCCTAACGTCAAAATGGCGCCGTTGCCGGGGAATTGCAAACGTGTGCCTTATTATTGGTTATTGTAAATATTTTCTTTTTACTTGTTTATTTGTTTTTATTTTATTTTTATTTTTGCTTTTGCGTAAATTAAGAGGTTATTAGTTTTTTATTTTGTTATTAAAATTTTTTTAAAAAATTTATTCTTAGTGTTCATCTTGATCTTTGAGTTGTTCTTCGTGTTCATTTTGACCTTCAAGTTGTTCTTAGTTGTTTTTTACGTTTTGATCTAAAAATTTTTCAGTTTGGTGTCATTTTATTGTTTTTCTCTTTCCTCGTTAAATTCAAAAATTCAAAATTTAAAACTCAAATTTCAAATCTCAATTTTCAAAATTTAAAATTTCAAAATTTAAATTTCAAAAATTAAATCTTTTTTCAAAAAAATCATATCTTTTTCAAAATCCTCTCTTATCTTATTTCAAAAATCAAATTTCAATATTTAAAATTTGAATTTAAAATTTCAAATTTCAAAATTCAAATTTCAAAAATTTAAAATTCAAAATTTCAAATTTCAGATTTCAAAATTTAATTTTCAAATTTTAAAATTTAATTTTCAAGTTTAAAAATTTAAATTTCAATAACCTTTTAATTTTAATTTGTTTTTATTTTCGTTTTTAAATTTTTATTTACTATCATGAGTTCTCACCCCATTGCTATGAGTCTAGTTACAATTATGTTGCAGGAAGAAGAAATTACAATGAGAACAGGCATCAAGGTTGGAACAATCAAAGATGGGAGGAGCCACAAGAGCTTGATCAACCCTCATGGCAACAACCACCTCCAATAGACTATCAACAACCAGCATCATATGCCTATGAACCTCCTCAACACAACTTGGGACCACCATACTCACAAGCCCTTTTCCACCATTCACCTCCATATGACCCTAACCCTCATCCACCATACCAACCACCTTATGAACCAAATGAACCCTCCTATCTACCCCAAACCTCCATGGAGAAAGCACTTGCCGATCTAAACTCTACTATACAAGCTCTCTTCACCCAAATCAGACCACCAAATACCTTCAACAATCAACCCTCAAGCTCTATTGCACTTCCTTGTCAACCACAGAATAATCTCTCCATCCCATCACCACCATCCATGGAAGAGTACCCACATCCATCAATCCAAGAGTAAGATGATCCCAATTATGCTATTGATATGGAATAGGAAAGAAGGAATCATCTTCGCGAATCCATACTTCATAAAGAGCTAGAGGAGGCCCTACGGGTAAGGGTAGGAGAGACCCTTGAAGATGAAAGAATAGTTGAAAGGAGTTGTCATAGAAAAAAAAATATCGAGGATGAGTACGATTTTATACTTAAACAACTGGACAAAGCAGCAATTATTAAAAAGAAAAAAGTGGTTGCAGACTTAAGAGATGCTGTACCTCCATTGGAAAGTCCAGTCACAAAGCCTCCTTCCACGGTGTTTGATGTTGATGTTGAGAAGAGCGTACAACCTCCAAGGCAGATCATGGTTGAAGATTTTGTAGAGGTTGATCAAGAGGTAGAAGATGTCAAAGAAGAGTACAAGGGAGTGGAGCTTGAAATTACCTTGCCAAAGTTGTTGGAAACCCCTCCCCCTAAGTTGCCATCATCCTTCACAACATTCAATTGGGTAAAATTCATATCCCATAGCTTTCTAATCCCACTTGAATATGGGCTACTGGAGACGGATGGTCAACTTAGAGCTCTTTGTGGCATTAAGAGTAAGAGGAAGATGGCCAGTGATAAGAATTATCAAGCAAGGTTCATTATGGTTGAAAGCTTTAAGTTTAAAAATGTTGGTATAAAACTCAACTGAATGGGTCTAGGAAGCTGTTTGGATGTCTCAGTGAGAATTCCGACTGTTCACCACCCAAGTGGAAAAATGATGATCAACAAGAAGATGGGTGCAAAGACAAGGTCTGGGACTCCGAAATTCATCCCAGAAATCAACACTCTTGGGGCCTTGTCACTTGCTTTAACTTGCTTGAAGGCTTTCTGCGCCTAGTTTGGGATCCCGGAGGCCATTGGAATCACAAACATTGGTGGAGATTCCTGGATGAGTTCAAGCACAAGCCTCCATAACAAAGGACTCCCCAAATGTCCAACTTAAGGACTTTAACTAAAAGTGCTAGGTGGGAGACAACCCACCATGGTATGATTGTTCCTTTTTTATTTTTTATTTAGTTTTATTTGTTTTCTAGTTTTATTTTATTTTATTATATTGAACCTGGAGTTTTGCATCACCTTCATATTAACACTACATTCTTTATTTTTCAGATTAAAAAAAAATGCCACGCGACGCGACCGCATCAGCGACGCGTCCGCGTCGCAAGGAGAGGGGAGAAAAATAAAAACGAACAGAGAGTCACGCTGGAGCGTGGCTAGAGGCGTGCCAATGGCACAATTCTACCCACGCAGACGCATGCCCCACGCGTCCGCGTCATCTGGGAATAATGGCCTCCCACGCGACTGCGTCACCCACGTGGCCGCGTGACCTGAAAATCGACGTCAACCGGGTGCATGGCCGAAAGTTGAGCTGGAGTTGGGCTGGACTCGTGCTGTAAGCCCAAGCCTCACCACGCAAACGCGTGCCCCACGCGTCCGTGCCATATCCCATGATGGCCACTCACGCGATCGCGTCAACCACGCGACCGCGTCACCCAGATTTTTGGCAAAAAGAGTTTCAAACAGAGAGTTGCGCGACCGCGAGGCTGCACTCGTGCCAATCGCACAAAACAGGCCACGCGATCGCATGACCCATGCGTTCGCGTCATCTGACCTTATCGCGAACCACGCGACCGCGTCACTCGCGCGTCCGCGTCACAAGCGGCGCACAGAATCTCCAGATCAGCCAATTTTCTTATCTTTTCTTCTCTAATCATTATTTTTCTTATTTTTTCTTATTTCTTTCTTCTTCCTTTCTTATTTTCTTTCACCTCCATTTTATTTTACTTAATTTATTTGCATATTTCAATACTCAAAAAGAGAAAGAAATAAACTTGGTTACATGAAAGCAACAACATAAATGCATAATACATAATATTGACAACATTATCAAAATTTTCCCATTGACAAGATTATCAAAATTTTCCCTCAAAGTGGACAATGATAACAAAACTAGCAATTGCTAAGTAGTGAAACAATAATTTGAAGAATTAAGAATAATAAATCAAATAGTATCCTGTATGGTAACCAGAATAAACAAGGACATAGATGTAATGCCATATATTTTGCAAGTTAAATTAATTAGAGATTATATAGTGAATTACATTTGCAATCTCCTTTCTTTTGTTAAAAGAAAAAGTTTTACTATAAGGATCAAATTAAAAAATTAATAAAACTATAAGGATCAAAGGTAATTAAACCTAGTTTATTTTTTGGAAGAGAAATACCTTGTGACCAAACCTATTTGAATTTCCTAGACTTTAGTTTGCTTTTGTAAATTTTTACTTTTAGAAAATAGCTCATCAACACTAACTTAAAAAATAACTTTTTAAAAATTTGTAACATTTATGTTTAATAAAATAAAGGATAAAGTACTAAATTGATCTCTAATATTTAGGCGTAATCCTGTTTTGATCTTTAAGGTTTAAAGTGTCCTATTTGAATCCAAAAAAAATTTATTTAGCTTCAATGTAGTCTCACCCTAAGGTCAAAGTTAAATAATTAACGGAATATCCTAGGTGACAGCAGTGCAAGAACAAGGTCGATAATTTAGAGAACAAGTACAAGCTCCAGAGGTACAAAATCAAAATGGATGCATCAATACATTTATTTATCATTCTTCTTAGTTCTATAGAAAATATTTCATTTAAACTATAAGGACCGGAGAATGATAAATAAATATATAAAAGCATTCACGGTTAATTTTGTGCTTCTGGAGCTTGTACTTGTTCTCCAGATTATCGACCTTGTTCTTGTACTGCGCTATTATGTAGGACATTCTGTTAATTATTTAACTTTGACTTTACGGTGGGACTACATTGAAACTAAATGAAAGTTTTTTGGATTCGAATAGGATACTTTAAACTTTAAGAACCAAAATACGATTATGCCTAAACGTAGGGGATCAATTTAGTATTTGTTAGCTTTGCTTTCTTGTCATTTAATTTCTCGTATATTTGTATATCATCTTTAAACTCCTGATTTTCAGAACCGATGACACGTATATCTCATTGCAATTTCTTTGAGAGACGACTCGAGATCTAATACTTTCGATATTTTTATTTGCATTCGTGATAAACAAAATTAAACTTTGATAAAAAATTAATTGTTAATTTAGAACTATATTATTAACACAATTCTTTTGTGAAATTCTGAACTGACATTAATTCTACCATCAATCTATCTATTATTTACAATTGAATAAGTGTAATAACTAGTGTCATACACGTGATAAGATTGAAATTATAATTTTAAGTTGTTTTGTTAAAATTAATTTGAATTATAATAATTTGATTAATAAAAAATATGTTATGTATTGTTTGTTTTTTCTTAATCTAGTGTTAATTGTATTAATTTTAAGATAGTTATTAACCGATTTTAGTAATCTACTTTCTTCAATAAATCAGACATATATATTCAATGTGACCATAAATAATCTAGTAATACTTAAATCCACCAACAAATTTTTTTATGTTGGTTTACTGTGAAGTAAGAATACATCAAAATCAGCTCAAAATGAACTACAAATTATTAGAGAATTCTAATGCAAAAAATTCTCCAATAAACGATCAATAATTTAAATCCACTGAATAACAACTCAACACTATCCTTTTATGCGTGTAAAATATATACATAAAACAACACTATCTCAATATTAGTATACAAAATTATATGATTAATGTAATTATAAAATTGTTTATCAAAAAAATAAAATAATAAGAATTTTTATGTTAGTATACAAAATTATATGATTAACGTAATTATAAAATTGTTTATCAAGAGAATAAAATAATACAGATTTTTATGATAATTCTAATATTCTCAAGCTATAAATATACAATAAGAATGCATTACCCATTAACACCTAGAATTTGTCAATTTTTTAAATTGATAGTAAAAAATTTTAATAAATTAATAAATTTAATTAAGAGATTTCATTATTACCTTTTCATTATAAGCTCTCAAAAACTTCTCTATATACCACATTTATCGTGTAGTTATCTTCCAAGTATCCGTGATCTTACAATAGCATTTGCAGACCATCTTTACTTGTTACTCTTGATATATAATGCAACATACAATTGACCATGGGTGAAATTAAAGCAAAAATTAAGAGAAATATAAGTAGTAATATACAATAAAAAATAAAAGATTTTGCATATGAATAGATAATTATTACAAAATAAATTCTAATTGTGAAATTTTAAAATTTCATATACTGCAAATCATGAAGATCAATCACAATGTAATGGCCATTTTTCTCTGCTTTTGACCATGATATAAGTTCTCCTTTTCTGGTCGAAAGTCCAATAACATCTAATTAAAAAAGAAAAACCGAATTAAAAGCATGAAATTAAGGATAAATAAATGAATAACATAATAATAATACAAATTAACTACGTAACAAATAAGTTAGATTTTTATTTTGTTTGTCTCAATATATTAATATGAGCAAGAAAATTAAAATTGTTGTCAAGAATTTTTACGATCATCGACCGTATTTACTATACGTGACTCCTTCTTAAAAGTTATTCTACACACGTGTGCAGTCAGAAGATAAATTCCGCTTGATTTCTCAATCAGAAAATTTGAGAAGACATAAATCTTTCTTTCGATAAGATCATTCTCAAACATCTTTGCCAAATAATTCTTGATTGAATAATGAATTTTATCACACTGTAAATCAAATTAAATATAAAGGCTATTAGCACTTATAACTCTATTGAATCGCACTATCTTTGATTCATGATGCAAAAGTTTACTTATCAAATAAACTTAAAATATGAACAAAAAATATTTATAAACTGGACCTAGTATCACTTGAAAAAAAATCATAAAAAATAATCAACTTACCTTATCATCCATGCGAACCATTCTAGGTAAGTCGTCTTGCTCTTGTCAAATTTGGATGGGATTTTCTATAACCTTATAATTCTTGCTTTTATTTTTCAAATTTTTTCATTACATAATCTACCATAGGTAATACTGTTGATAGAATCGTAGCTAGTAGCCATTAAGTATAAAAAATAATAAATAGAAAAAGAACTATGTCTGAGGTATGAATTTTCTAGATGATAAATAATTGTAACAATTCATTATTACTCCTTATATATACACACACACACACTAATTATTCACGGTAATAATTAGTCAATATTTTTAATAAAATACTTCCTACAATTAGATAAAAATTATGTCATTATATTTTATTAACATCTAAGATTAATTTAACGGAGATACTTGCTCAGTATATATGTTATCTACATTAATTATACGCCAATATTTTTATAAAAGACCTAAAAGAGGAGATATATAAATATATATAATATTATTGCTATATATAAA
>NC_029789.2:124497549-124503564 GCF_000816755.2 Arachis ipaensis | reverse complement strand
GCAAAGAAAAAGAACCCTCTTAATTTACGGACTATTATTAGAATGAATGAGAATTAGAACATGAATTATTGTGGATACAACTATCTGGTAATAAAATTGTTGATACAAATCATACAATTAATTATTGTGGATACAACTATCTACTAATAAAATTATTGTATATGAATGAGAATTAGAACTATATCAATTAATATAATTAGAATGAATAAAAAATTGATAATTGATAATTAGTTTAATAATGCATTAAGTATTGATTTGATATAATTATAAGGAAGATATTTTCTTAAAATAATATAATCACTGTTGAATTTGGAAAACTTGGATTATTATGATGATCAAACATTATTAATATTAATTAGAAAATTATTATTTCAATATTTGATTCCAATTGTTTATATGATGATTTTGTTAAAGTGCAGGTTTTGATTATTGGGCCAAAGTCACATAAGCCCAATGTGATGAGAATAATTAGCCCTTGTGCAAAAATGTTCCAAACTATGTGGCTGAATTATTTAATTGGATAACAAAAGATAATTGGGCCAAGATATCTGTGAATAGCCCAAAATAATTTTCTTCCTAGACCAACAAAACCTTTGGTCCGAAATTGAAGGATGAGAGATGTAAACCCCGCTAAAATCGGTAAATGATTAGTCAATAAATTAAATTTTAATTACAAAAATTAAAAATACAAAACTAATATCAAAATAGAATAGAGCTCGTTAAAACGAGAATTTCGACACTAATTTCAAAGAATTTGGCCTAAGATTGGGCCGAACGGGCCAAACCGATCGAACCGGACCCGAACCGAGCCCATCAGCCCAACCGTTCCATTTAAATGAAATGAGCTCAGCTCATTCTTCTTCTTCTTCTTCAAAGAAGAATCGAGCAGCATGCAAGAAAAGGGGGAAGAGGGTTCCAAACCCTTAGCATAGCTTCAGTCCTCCGTAACTTTCAATCCGGAGCTTCGATTGACGAGCCGTTTGTGGCCACGCGTTCGTCTCAGAGTCCTCTTCAATTCTATCTAAACAAAAAGGTATGTCTCTCTCTAATTCATGCCCAGAATTCTATTTTCCCTTTATGTGCGAAATTGGCTGGAGCTTTGAGTGATTTTGATGATTTTGGTAGTTTAGGTGCAATCTAACATTGAATAATTATTGAACTATACTCTAATCATCAATAGATAAGGTGAGGAAACCATAGATCTATCTAATTTCTGAATTTGGGTAAAAGATATTGAGTTGGGTATACATATATGTTGTATATTTGTATTAGGTGGTGTGTTTGTAAGTGGAATTTGATGTTGTGGACATTGGAGGCCTTGAATTGGTGTCAAGTCTTGGTGATCTTATGAATTGTGGAGCTGTGAGTATGGCTTAAGGGTTTCTTTGGACAATAAATAAAAGCGGCCAATGTATGGTTTAGGTTTCGCGCGTTTAATATATAAGGTTGTGTGAAAACTTAGGCTAGAGTATTATAGGATAGGTTGAAAAGCTTTGTTATATTAAATAGTTAGTGTTCGTAATGTTGATGAATAAATTGATATGATATGATGTTGAGTAATTAATAATGGGAATTAAATGTATGTATATGTATATGCTTGTGTGATGGTGATGATTATGGCAAGGTAATGGTGTGGTTGAGATAGTAAATGGTATAATTTGGACGTGTTGGTATTGACTTGATAAATTAGTGTTGTAGTGAGGATTGAATGATTGTATGAAAATGGTAAGAATTAGTATGTGTAGCACTATGTGGTTTGTGGCTAAATTGGTAAAGTGGAAGGAATATGATGTTATTGAGCTAGGTTGTTAGAATTGTTGTGTTATGGGTAAGGGTTGATTATGTTGATGGTTGTGGTATGCTAAATTGGGTGGAGATGAGGTTTGAAAGGAAAATGTGGTTTTGGCAAAAATGAGGTTTGGGTGTGATTTGATGAAAGTGAATTTTTATAAACTTTAGAAGTCCATAACTTGCTCCTCAAATTTTAGATGGAACTATGGTTTGTTTCAAATGAAAGATGGTTTTACAAGCTTTTGAATGATATCAATTTTATGAAAAATAGAATTTTGTAGAGAAAGTTATGGACGACGGAAGTTTGGGGTATAAAACTGTGTTGCAGGGTACCAAAAAAAACTGGTTTGTAGCAGCTTTCTAGGCATTCTGCCAAATTTGGGAAAACGTCCATCCACGCGTACGCGTGGCGTGGCATTTTAACGACGCATGCGTGAGTAGCCATGCGTGCGCGTGAGCGCATGATCACGCGTACGCAGCGCCCACGCGCACGCGTGGCCTCTGCTTGCTGCAAAACTGGAATTTTATGTTTAAAACCAGATTTTCACTTATGAACCTCCATTTTCCTCCTTTTAAACATAAAGTATAGTACTAAGTACAGTATCTAGCTGAAGTTAGAAAATTAAGGTAACTTGAGGGTGACATAAGGGTTAAAATGATGGATTATGAATAAGAAGGGTGAAAATGTTATGAAAATGATGAACATTTGTGATAGTGATATGTTCATGGATGATTGAACTCATTTGAAATAAATGAATGTATCCTTGAGATGCCTGGGTAGTAGCAATGATGGTGGTTTGTCTCGCTTGCTCCAAGTTGAGCTTTTAAACACCCGCCTGGGTAGTAGCCGCAGTAGTGGTTACTCCACTGGCTCTGGGTTAAGCGGGTAGTAGCAAGGGGGTTGTAGCTCAAACCCACTTGCTCTGCATGGGTGTTTCAGTCCATGGTTAGCTACCAGGACGTGTCGGGTTGGCTATATAACCGACATATGATATCATTAGCCATAGGACAGGCATGCATTATGTGCATTTGTTTGCTTTGACTGCTATGCATTATCTGAGATTGCCTAATTGAAAATATATATATTCTGCTACTTGCTATTTGCACTATCTGCTTCTTACTTATGCGCGAACTTGTTTGGTTGCTTGTCTCTGCATGATTTATGGATGTCGGAGGAATAGAGGAAGGGTGAAAAAGGGTTGGTGGTTATGTTAGGCTTGAATTTGAGTAAGTATAGGAATAGCTTAGGTTACCTACCCCTACTTATGGCTTTTCTTAGAAACTAAGTTTTATAATTGTATGACGGAGTTCTAGGATTGCCTCTGGCATTCCCAGGACCTTATTTATTATACGCGTGACACCTTTACCATGCTGAGAACCTCCGGTTCTCATCCCATACTGTGTTGTTGTTTTCAGATGCAGGTCGAGAGGCTCCTCGCTAGGCGTTTGGATCTTTGAAGCGAAGTAGTTCCTGGGTGTATTTTGGGTTTCTGTTTGTATAGATGTATATATGTATTTAGCTTGCTCTCCAAGAAACTTGTTTATTTTGCTCTTCTTAGAGGCTACGGGAGAGTTAGGGTTTCATTTCTGTACTTTGGTTTTTTGGGATATTTGTATATGTATGTATATATATTCTTCGGCCAGCCTTGGCATCGCAGGTTGAGTCAGGAGCTAGTTATGCTGTATTCCTGGCCCTCTTTTCTCTCTCTTGCTTATTTATATCTTGAACTTTTAGGTTTCTTAGCACGCAGGTAACTCTGTTCTCTGAATGTTGCGCTTTTTATTTTACGAATTTTGTTTTACCCATTTTTTAAGGCTCCTAGTTTATTATATTCTTTCTATTATTATATATAGGTATTTTATTTTTAGAGGTCGTAGCACCTCGCCACCTCTGCTTTACATCCTAGGTGTAAAGCTCTGTGTGGTAGGGTGTTATAAGAGAAAAACTCCATACAAGCCACGGTTACCCACTTTCTTATGATGGTAGAATTTAAATGTTAATTAAATTGAATGCATGCATTGGTTACTGGAACTCAAATTCCAATTTGATTAAATGCTCACATAGGTAACCGAAACTCACATTTCAATTTAATTTAATTTTACATTGAATCTTCTCTCTCTCTTGCTTTCGGTTGTCACTTCACTCAGGAAAGAAGAAGATCAAGTTATCAGAGAAAAACAATGAAGCTATGAAGAAGAAAAAGGCTAGGTTGATGATGGCCTTTGCAAAAAGAATATCCGAAGCATGGTGTGGCTAGATCTTTGTCATTGAAGGCAAGATTTTCAAGAGGAGCTTTGGTGCACAAAATTGTGATCTCCAGGCTCGAACAAATCCTGGTAATGGCTCCAAAGCTTGGTGCTCTGATCTTAATTCAATACTAAAAACAATGTCAAAAAGCGTATAAATTATCCGCTCATCACAACACCAAACTTAAATTGTTGCTTGTTCCCAAGCAACACATAACATAGAAAATGAAAAACAGAGAAAGTAAGAACAAGGAATGAGTCCACCTTAGTGATGTCCTTGAGCTCTTCTATGTCTCTTCCTTGTCTTTGCTGCTCCTCCTTCATTGCTTTTAGATCTTCTCTGATTTCATGAAGGATGATGGAGTGCTCTTGATGTACCACCCTTAGTTGCTTCCAATAATTGTGTGGAAGAAAATGTATCCCCTGAGGTATCTCAGGGATCTCTTGATTTGCAGTCAAATATTCTACCACTGAGCTATAGACCCTTGATGGAAGCTTTTGTCTTCCCTTTCCTCTTTCTAGAGGCTACTCTGGCCTTAGGTGCCATCAATGGTTATGGAAAAAAACAAAAAAGCTATGCTTTTACCACACCAAACTTAGAATGTTGCTCGCCCTCGAGCAAAAGAAGAAAGAATAGAAGAAGAAGAGACTTACCAAGAATAACTTGAAGATCATGATGAACACTATGAATGCATGGAAATTTTCGAAAAAATGTAAGATGCACATGCAATTGACACCAAACTTATGATATGACTCAAGACTCAAACAAGAAACATGAAATATTTTTGATTTTTGTGATTTTCTAATTTTTTTTGGATTTTTATTTTATATTTTTCGAAAAATTATTTTGAAAAAGAAAAATAAGGATTCCAAAATTTTTAATATGAATTCCAGGAATCTTATGCTCTAAAGCTCCAATCAAAGGGTCAGGCATGGCTTAATAGCCAGCCAAGCTTTAGCATGTAACTCAGACATGACAAGTCTGACATTCCTTACATTCAACAGCCAATTGGCTAAGAAAGATAAAGAAGCTCTTCTCTTGGGTATAAGGATTGAGACATGGCTTTACAGCTAGCCAGGCTTCAACATGCTTCATGAAACGCTAGAATTCATTCTTAAAAATTCTGAAGCCATAGAATAATTTATTTTTGAAAACAATTTTTTTTTTCGAAAACAGATGAGAAAATTTTAGAAATATTTTTGAAAAAATTTTTTGAAAATAAAATAAAAAGAAAATTACCTAATCTGAGCAACAAGATGAACCGTTAGTTGTCCAAACTCAAACAATCCCCGGCAACGGCGCCAAAAACTTGGTGCACGAAATTGTGATCTCCAGGCTCGAACAAATCCTACTTTCCAACGCAATTGGAAGCGCGCCATTTCGAGTTCTGTAGCTCCAGAAAATCCACTTTGAGTGCAGGGAGGTCAGAATCCAACAGCATCAGCAGTCCTTTTTCAACCTCTGAATCTGATTTTTGCTCAAGTCCCTCAATTTCAGCCAGAAAATACCTGAAATCACAGAAAAATACACAAACTCATAGTAAAGTCCAGAAATGTGAATTTAACACAAAATCTATTAAAAATATCCCTAAAAGTAACTAGATCCTACTAAAAACATACTAAAAACAATGTCAAAAAGCGTATAAATTATCCGCTCATCAAGCTTCAAGATCTTCCATACCAAAGATAGGAAAGATCCATCTCGGTTAGAGAAAAAGATCTTAGTGGGTAAAGCTCATTTTCATTTTTGTTATTCCAAGAGAGAAGATAGCTATTGGAGCTACGAAAAGGAAGAAGCAAAAATAGAAAGGAAGGAGCTGTCAAGGACCATAGGTTCATCAAGGGTCAGAATTCTTTCTTGGAGCCAAAGTCAAAATCAAGGGCTCAGAGTGAAGGAACTTGATGAAAAGGGTTGAGAGAGGTACATGCATGTTGATTTGATTTCGGTTTTTCCTCTCTCTTCTCTCTATCTGAACC
>NC_029789.2:124474649-124497445 GCF_000816755.2 Arachis ipaensis | reverse complement strand
GCTGTTTGTTGGAGAAGATGTTGCTGGCTTGGTTGAACCGGTTTCAACCTTGGAAGCTTCCCCTTCTATAATAAGGGTGAATGGACAAGGGTTGAGATCAAGGAGAGAAAGCACAGAGTTTTCATAGCTATCCTAAGCTAACAGAGTTCTTCTCCTTCAATGAGTTTCATTTTGTTTTCTCTTCTTTAGTTTTGTCTGTCTGAGTCTCATGGTAAAAGGCAAACAGAGTGAGGTTTGTAACAAAAAGCCAGTGAGAGGAAAAAGGCAGAGAGAGCAAAATTAAAGAAAAAAGCCATAGATGTCTAAGAGTTTCTTTGTACATCTGTATGTTGTGTTTTATGATCCTGTGGAGATTCTCTTGCAAGTTGGGTTAGCACTTTGCGGTTGAAAGCTTGATAGGTGTCCAAGTCAAGTTCAGATTTGGGGATAGAATCTGGATTTATCCCAGATAGGAATTGGTAGTTTCTAGGGAAGAATTGGTGTATGTAATCTGATGATTATAGTAAAATTCTATCACAGTTGTGATGGAGACTGGATGTAGGCTGCATTGCACTTAGCAGCTGAACCATGTTACTTCTGGGTGTGATTCTCTCTTTCTCTTCTACTCCTATTCTGTTTCTGTTGCGTAGGAGACAAAAATGAAAAATATCTCCTAACCGGTTACGAGACAAAAAGAAAATGTCTCTTGACTAGTTATGAGACAAAAACAGAAATATCTCCTAAAATTTCTTTGAAAAAGAAGCAATTAATACTCAGCAAAGAGGGGCTAAGATTCAACCCCCCTTCTCTTAGCCACTGATTACCATCAATTGGTATCAGAGCTTGGTCTCAAAGAGATCAAGCTTTGCAGCTTGGAAAAAAGATCTTGATGGCGGACAACAGTGGCTCAAATCTGGTGTCCTATACTCTGACAGAAGGGCAGTCAAGCAACAGACCTCCATTCTTTAATGGAAAGAACTACAGTTACTGGAAAGAAAGAATGAAGATATTTGTTCAATCTGTAGATTACAGACTTTAGAAGATAATCTTGGAAGGTCCACAATTTCCAACCACTACAGGAGCTGATGGTGTGGTTACTCTCAAAGGTGAAGCTGATTGGAATTATGATGACAGAAAGAAAGTAGAGCTCAATGCCAAAGCAGTCAACTTGCTAAACTGTGCGGTCAGCTTTGAGGAATACCAATGGGTATCAAGATGCACAACAACAAAGAAAATCTGAGACAAACTTCAAGTTACTCATAAAGTCATAACCCAAGTCAAAAGATCCAGAATAGACATGCTAAACAGAGAATATGAAATGTTCTTAATGAAGGAAGGAGAGATGATTGTTGAAATGTTTGAAAGATTCAACGTTATCATCACTGGCATAGATGCTATGGAGATCACATATTCTGAATCTGTGCTTGTAAGGAGAATATTGAGATGTCTCACAAAAGAGTGAAAAACCAAAGCAATAGTGATAGCTGAGAGTAGTAACATTGATTCTATGACTTATGATGATTTGAGAGGAAATTTACTTGCTTTTGAAAATATATATTTAAAAAGAGATACAAAAAAGAAAGGAATTGCTCTCAAACCTATTACTAAACCTCTGGATGATGAATCCAGTGATAACTCATCTGAAAATGAATTTGTTTTGTTTGCTAAGAAATTCAGGAAAATAGTGAAGCTGAAGGAACGAAACAAAGGAGGCAGCTCAAGGAAGCAAAAGAGGGATCTCAGTAAAGTGATCTGTTATAACTGTAAAGAAGCTGGGCACTTCAAGTCTGATTGTCCAAAACTGAAGAAGGAAGACAAGCCGAAAAGAGGAAAGAAAAAAGGTCTCATGGCATCTTGGGAAGACTTGGAAAATGACTCTGATGAGGATGAAGAATCTGAAACCAAATCTCAAACCTGTCTCATGGCTGATCATGTAGAGCAGGTAGTATATCTTGATCCTTCAACTGAAGACCTTCATCTTATGATTGATCATCTTTCAGAAAAGATTAAATGTTTCTTAAATGAAAACCAAGATCTTGAGTCTCAAATAGAAATACTAAAAGCTTAAAATAGTTTTCTTAAAGATAAATTAAGGGAAGCCAAAATTACAGTAGATCTTGTTGAGAAAAACAAGCGGTTAAAAGCTGAACTTAAAAGTTGTGAATATCATCATTCTGTGACGGCAAATCTGAATTACTTTGAAGAAAATGAGTGGCTGCATAAAGAGATAAAAAGACTTAAAGAGGACTAAGCTAGTTTTGCTCAAAGTTCTGAAAATTTAAATCAACTCTTGGCTAGCCAAAAATCTCTTTATGATAAAGCTGGTTTGGGTTTTCACAAATCTGAAAAATTCATTGAAAAATCCTCTTTTACCAACATGGCATCCACTTCGGATGACATAAGATTTCAAAACCCAACAAGCTTTAGAAAAATAGCGACTCATAAATTTTGTAGATTATGCAATCGAGATGGACACTTTCCTATTCAGTGTTTCATAAGAGAAAAGATGATTGGAGATAAAGTTTACAAAATTGTGTGTGATTATAATGGCTTGAGACAAAGAAGATGGTTTGACATCAAAGGATCCAAAAAGATTTGGATACCTAAGGTCACTTAAGCTTGTTTTATAGGTTTGCCTAGCATCCAAGAGAAAAGACAACATGTGGTATATGGATAGTGGGTGCTCTAGGCATATGACCGGAAAGTCAGAATTCTTCATCAAGCTTGATGAGTATGATGGAGGCTTTGTTACTTTTGGTGACAATGAAAAAGGAAAAATAGTGGCCATAGGTAAAGTGGGTAAGAATTTCTCTTCTTTCATTAATGATGTTTTGCTTGTTGATGGATTAAAGCACAATCTACTAAGCATTAGCCAATTGTGTGATCTTGGTTATAAGGTTATTTTTAGAAAATTGGATTGCTTGGTTATTTGTGAAAAATTCGGTGAAATTTTGTTTGAAGCAAAAAGATATAATAATGTGTATGAATTAACTATAGAGGATTTAAAAGATCAAAAATTAACATGTTTTACTTCTATTGAATATGAAAAATGGCTTTGGCATAAGAAATTGGGTCATGCAAGCATGTACCAAATTTCTAAGCTTGTTAAGAAAAACTTGGTTAGAGGAATTCCTAATATTAAATTTGATAAGGATATTACTTGTGATGCTTGTCAACTAGGCAAACAAGTAAGATCTTCTTTTAAACCAAAAGATGGAATTTGCACTAAGAGACTATTAGAAATGTTGCATATTGATCTTTTTAATCCAACTAGAACTCAAAGTTTGGGTGGTAAACATTATGGTTTGGTGGTTGTGGATGATTACTCTAGATTCGATTGGGTTCTTTTCCTAGCTCACAAAAATGATGCATTTCATGCCTTTTCTTCTCTTTGTAAAAAGATCCAAAATGAAAAAGATTTAAAAATTGCCCACTTGAGAAGTGATCATGGGAAGGAGTTTGAAAATCAAGATTTTAAAAAATTTTGTGATGATTTTGGTATTGCTCATAACTTTTCATATCCTAGAACTCCTCAACAAAATGGGGTAGTTGAAAGAAGGAATAGAAGCCTTCAAGAAATGACTAGGGCAATGCTTTGTGAAAATGATGTACCAAAATATTTGTGGGCAGAAGCTGTAAACACAGCTTGCTATATTCTTAATAGAACCATGCATCATTAGAAAAGGTTTAAAGAAAACTCCATATGAGCTTTGGAAAGTAACCCCACCTAATCTTAAGTATTTCCATATTTTTGGATGCAAATATTTTGTATTTAACAATAAAGAAAATCTTGGAAAATTTGATCCAAAATCCTATGAAGGAATGTTTGTTGGATACTCCACCACTAGCAAAGCATTTAGGATTTACATCAAAGAACATAGAACAATAGAGAAATCCATACATGTGTCCTTTTGTGATTCTAACTCTATTCTAAGTGCTGTGTTAGAAGATGATGCAGGTTATGAAACTGATGTGAACCAAGAAGCCAGTCAAGATAATTCCAAGTCTGTCCCAACTGTTGAACCTGTCTGTCCAAAAATGTCTCGTCAGAATAAAGAAGACATTTCTATTTTGTCTCCTGAACAAGCCAAAGAATCCAAAACAGAGTTGTCTACTAAAACTCAGCAAGGCAGAACCTTTCCTCAAAGGCCACGAGAATAGAAGTTTTTGAAGGGTTACCCTCATGACTTCATCATTAGTGATCCTTCCCAAGGCATAACCACTAGATCCTCAAGCAAGAGACAAGTGGAACCAAGCAATGTTGCCTTCTTGTCCCAATTGGAACCTCACAATGTGAATCAAGCTCTTGAAGATCCCTCATGGGTTAAAGCCATGGAGGAAGAGCTAGCTCAATTTGAAAAGAATGAGGTTTGGACTCTTGTGCCAAATCCAAATTGTAAAAAGGTAACCGGTACAATATGGATTTTCAAAAATAAATTGGGTGAGGATGGTGGTGTTGTTCATAGCAAGGCTAGATTAGTGGCCCAAGGTTACGATCAAGAGGAAGGTATTGATTTTGATGAGTCTTTTGCTCTGGTAGCAAGAATGGAAGCAATTAGGTTGCTTTTTGCCTATGCTGCCCACAAGGGTTTTAAAATATTTTAAATGGATGTCAAATGTGCTTTTCTTAATGGTTTTATAGATAGGAAAGTATTTGTGGCTCAACCCCCTGGTTTTAAAAGTAGAGAGTTTCCAAATCATGTTTTTAAACTATCAAAGGCTCTTTATGACCTTAGGCAAGCTCCAAGAGCTTGGTATGAAAGGCTTAGTGCCTTCTTGTTAGAAAACAATTTTCAAAGGGGAACCACCGATACTACTTTGTTTATAAAAGAATCTAATCATGATATCTTGCTTGTTCAATTTTATGTGGATGACATTGTGTTTGTTTTGGCCAATGAAGCCTTGTGTGAAGAGTTTGGAAAACTTATAACTAGTGAGTTTGAAATGAGTTTAATTGGTGAATTGACCTTCGTTCTTGATCTTCAAATTAAAAAAAACTCCTAGTGGTATTTTTATTCACCAAGGTAAATATGCCAAAGAGTTAATCAAGAAATTTGGTCTTGAAAATTTCAAACCAATGGGAACTCCCATGCATCCTAACACAAAACTTGACAAGGATGAAAATGGGAAAGATGTGGATGAAACAAAGTATAGAGGAATGATAGGATCCCTCATGTATCTTACATCCTCTAGGCCGGATATTATTCAAAGTATAGGTGTGTGCTCAAGGTTTTAATCTTACCCAAAAGAATTCCATCTTTCGGCCGTTAAAAGAACCATTAGATACATTAAGGGCACATGTTATCTTGGCTTGTGGTATCCAAAATCTAATGAATTTTGTACAGTAGGTTTTTGTGATGCAGATTATGTGGGAGACCGAGTGGATAGAAGAAACACTTCCGGAATGTGTTGTTTCCTTGGAAGTTCACTAAACATGTGGTCAAGCAAGAAGCAAGCCACAGTTACTCTGTCCACGGCTGAAGCTGAATATATATCAGTCGCTGCATGTTGCTCTTAATTAATTTGGTTAAAAACTCAATTGGAAGATTACAAATTGAAAATCAATAGTATACCTCTGTTTTGTGATAACATGAGTGCAATAAACATTTCAAAAAATCCTGTACTGTACTTTAGAACCAAGCACATTGAGGTTCGATATCACTTTATTAAGGAACATGTGCAAAAGGGTACTATTGATATCCAATTTGTAAAATCTGAAGAGCAACTTGCTGACATCTTCACTAAACCACTATATGAAGATAGATTCTATTCATTAAGAAATAGTTTGGGAATGATGGATTTGAGTTTTGTTGAAAAAAATATGATTTTTATGCCTCTGTTGGTTTTTGTCTCGTAGGCAGCAGAAAGACAAATCTGGGCACATGACGAACAAGTCTTTAAGCAGGGGGAGACTGAACATTGGGGCTTTAAATGAGATTTTCTCCACTAAGCATTTATTGTGGTCTAACCTCTTTCCACCTTCCACACTATTCGGCCTCTCTTCAACATCTCCCTCTCCACTTCACTTCCCTCATCATGAGAAAGAAGCTTGCCACTCACAGAAGCAGCCAAACCCCCATTATAAAAAATCCTCCATCTTCCAAGGATCCTCAATCACACACACACATTCACATTCACTCCCACTCATCCCCTTCACCCTCTTCTCACTCAACAGATTCCATGGCACATAAGGGAACCCATGCAAGGGCGACATCAAGGCAGGAAGCTGCTTCATCTAAAAGGAATACTAAGGGAAAGAATCAAGTCCCTGAAGAGGAAGAAGAATCACCGCTTCTATCTCCACAACAGTCACCACCACCTCGGCGTTCCACCCCTCATCCCTCAAGTCGGTTTCAACGTTCAAAAAGGCCAGTTCTTCATGACACCAGAGAACCCTCAAACTTGGACTCATTGGATTTCAAAAACAAATATGGTAAAAGCCACTCCCACTTTGATCTTGCCTGTTTCATATCTTGCGCTGCTTTTGAATTTCACTCTCAAGTTTTGGTGAATCGTCACCTTTGTGCTTCTTATGTGGTAAATCTGAAAAATCTTTGTGAAAAATGAATTGATTTCACCGCATTTTTTGATGATCTCAAATGGGCTCCTCTTTCCAAAATTCAAAAACCAGTTTATCTGAACTTGGTTCGAGAATTTTATGCAAATATAATGTTTCATGATGGTGCATTACATTCATATGTTAAAAAGGTTCACCTCACTTTGAATCGTGATACTGTAAGTGTGGCTTTGGGGTACCAAGATGAAAGAGCTAGGGCTTACATGTCTGGTAAATGGGATAACCATGTTGGGGTTTTCCTCCAAGTGGCTCTGACTAGGGTATGCGAAAACTTTTCTGCCCTTGAAGGCACAAATCTCACCCATAAAGCCTTCGGCCCTGTGAGAGCCTTGCTTCACCGTATTATCAATCATGTTTTAATGCCTCAAAGAGGTTCTTACCAAAGAGTTACGATTTGTGACACTCTTGTGCTATTTGCTATTCTAAATTCTGCATCCATTTCATTTGCATATCTTATGGTGAAACACATGTGGGACTGTGTCCGTAGTGACAAGAAAGCCAATCTCCCATATGGAATATTTCTGACTTGCATCTTTGAGTATTTTAATGTGGATTTGAGCAATGAGCCAGTTGAGAAGAGGGTTTTCACAATTAAAAGAGGAGGGATTCCCGATTCTGTTAAAAGTAAAAAGGGCAACAGTTCAACGGCATCAATGTTTTCTGATAGTGAAAGTGAAAATCTTCCTCCTGAATCTGCTCGGATTTTTGAAACTATTAAAGATGTTCTGAATGAGTTCTCCAACATGTCTAGCATGATGGTCAGGTCTTATAAAGAGGCTTAAAAGCAAGCCTGTGAAAATGAGAAGGCCTGGACCAAGTGCCATGAAAGGGTTATTTGCTGATTAAGAGCTTGGAGAAGGAGATGGCTCATTCTGAAGGAGAAGACGCTCATCTTGATTCTGATATCAGTCTTTCTGATGCTTAAAGATTTGCTCACTGCTGCTTGTAATATTGGACAATATTTCTTTTATTGTTTTTTTTTGGACTATGTTTCACTTGAATTGTTTTATGTTAGGATGACTGTACTCAATAACTTTGATACTCTGTTTATGTTTTAATATCAATATCATGCATTTGGTGCATGAAATTGTGATTCACACTTTTCACAACTCCGATGCAACTAACCAGCAAGTGCACTAGGTCGTCCAAGTAATACCTTACGTGAGTAAGGGTTGATCCCACGGAGATTGTTGGCTTGAAGCAAGCTATGGTCATCCTTGTAAATCTTAGTCAGGAGGATTCAAATGGTTATGAAGTTTTGATAATTAAAATATAAATAAAACATAAAATAAGATAGAGTTACTTATGTAATTCAGTGGTGGAAATTTTAGATAAGCGTCTGGAGATGCTTTGTTGCTCCCGAACCTCTGCTTTTTTATTGCCTTCTTCCAACCATGCGTTACCTCCTTCCATGGCAAGCTGTAAGATCCTCTCAGTGAAAAATACCAGGTATGATCTCTGCACGGCTAATCAAATGTCGAATTTCTTGTCTCGGATGAAAAATACCACATACAGCTACCGCACGGCTAATCATCTGTCGGTTCCTGCTAGCGTCGGAATAAGATCCATTGATCCTTTTGCACACTGTCACTGTGCCCAACATTCACAGGTTTGAAGCTCTTCACAGTCATCCCTTCCCAGATCCTACTCAGAATACCACAGACAAGGTTTAGACTTTCTGGATCCCAGGAATGCTGCCCATAATTCTAGCCTATACCACGAAGATATTAATCTCACAGACTCGGTCCGTGTATTAGATATCCAAGAGAATATACTCCAGCTGTCGTCCAATGACTACGTTGAACATCATGTAGACCGCTTGTGGTTGTCAGGCACGCGGATCTTGGCTAAGCGAGTAACGAAGATTGGGTGATTGTCACGGGTCACCCCTTCATTCTGACTTAACTGAATTAAGTACAAAAGTATATCTTGGAGAAGAAGTAGGCATGAATTGAAAGAAAAACAATAGTACTTGTATTAATTCATGAAGAACAGTAGAGCTCCACACCTTAATCTATGGGGTGTAGAAACTCCACCGTAGAAAATACGTAAGTGAAAAAGGTCTAAGCATGGCCGTGAGGCCAGCTTCCAAACGTGTACAATTGTGAAAAGACTTAAATTTGATCCAAAGATGATAAAATAAATCTCTAAAAGTAGTTTTTTTATACTAAACTAGTAACCTAGGGTTACAGAAAATGAGTAACTAAGTGCAGATAGTGTAGAAATCTATTTCCGGGGCCCACTTGGTGTGTGCTTGGGATGAGCATTGAAGCTTTTTCGTCCTTAGGCTGTTCTTGGAGTTGAACACCAGCTTTGGTTCCAGTTTGGGCGTTTTACGCTAGAATGTTTTAGGCTGAATTTGAACGCCAGTTTGGGCTATCAAATCTCGGACAAAGTATGGACTATTATATATTGATGGAAAGCCCAGGATGTCTACTTTCCAACGCAATTGAGAGCGTGCCAATTAGTCACTTTGAGTGCAAGAAGGTCAGAATCCAACAGCATCTGCAGTCCTTCTTCAGCCTTTGAATCAGATTTTTGCTCAAGTCCCTCAATTTCAGCCAGAAAATACCTGAAATCACAGAAAAATACACAAACTCATAGTAAAGTCCAGAAATGTGATTTTTGAATAAAAACTAATAAAAATATAATAAAAAGTGACTAAAACATACTAAAAACTATGTAAAAATAATGCCAAAAAGGGTATAAATTATCCGCTCATCACAACACCAAACTTAAATTGTTGCTTGTCCCCAAGCAACTAAAAACAAAATAGGATAAAAATAAGAGAATATACAATAAATTCCAAACTTATCAATGAAAATTAGTTTCAATTAGATGAGCGGGACTTGTAGCCTTTTTGCTTCTGAACAGTTTTAGCATCTTACTTTATCCTTTGAAGTTCAGAATGATTGGCATCCATAGGAACTCAGAATTCAGATAGTGTCATTGATTCTCCTAGTTCAGTATGTTGATTCTTGAACACAGCTACTTTATGAGTCTTGGCCGTGACCCAAAGTATTTTGTTTTTCAGTATTACCACCGGATACATAAATGCCACAGACACATAACTGGGTGAACCTTTTCAGATTGTGACTCAGCTTTGCTAGAGTCCCCAGTTAGAGGTGTCCAAAGCTCTTAAGCACACTCTTTTTGCTTTGGACCACGACTTTAACTGCTCAATCTCAAAATTTTCACTTGACACCTTCACGCCACAAGCACATGGTTAGGGATAGCTTGATTTAGCCGCTTAGGCCAGGATTTTATTCCTGTGGGCCCTCCTATCCATTAATGCTCAAAGCCTTGGATCCTTTTTACCCTTGCCTTTTGGTTTAAAGGGCTATTGGCTTTTTCTACTTGCTTTTTCTTTTTTTTTTTCGCCATTTTTTTTGCAAGCTTTGTTTTTCACTGCTTTTTCTTGCTTCAAGAATCAATTTTTATGATTTTTCAGATTATCAATAATATTTCTCCTTTTTCATTATTCTTTCAAGAGCCAACAATTTTAACATTCATAAACAACAATATAAAAAATATGCACTGTTCAAGCATTCATTCAGAAGACAAAAGGTATTGCCACCACATCAAAATAATTAAACTAATTTCAAGATAGAATTCGAAACTATGTACTTCTTGTTCTTTTGCAAATAAAAACATTTTTATTTAAGAAAGGTGAAGGATTCATAGGACATTCATAACTTTAAAGCATAGGCATTAGACACTAATGATCATGTAATAAAGACACAAACATAGATAAACATAAAGCATAAAAAATCGAAAAACAGAAAAATAAGAACAAGGAAATTAAAGAACGGGTCCACCTTAGTGATGGCGGCTAGTTCTTCCTTTTGAAGATCTTATGGAATGCTTGAGCTCCTCTATGTCTCTTCCTTGCCTTTGTTGCTCCTCTCTCATGGCCTTTTGGTCCTCTCTTATTTCATGGAGGATGATGGAGTACTCTTGGTGCTCCACTCTTAGTTGCTCCATGTTAGAACTCAAATCTCCTAAAGAGGTGTTGAGTTGCTCCCAATAGTTATGTGGAGGAAAGTGCATCCCTTGAGGCATCTCAGGGATTTCATGATGAGGAATTTCCTCATGCTCTTGTTGAGGTCCATGAGTGGGCTCTCTTGTTTGCTCCATCCTTTTCTTAGTGATGGGCTTGTCCTCTTCAATGAGGATGTCTCCCTCTATGACAATTCTAGCTGAATTGAGATGAGGGAAGGCTAACCTTGCCAAAGTAGAGGGCTTGTCCGCCACCTTATAGAGTTCTAGGGATATGATCTCATGAACTTCTACTTCCTCTCCATTCATGATACTATGGATCATGATAGCCCGGTCTATTGTAACTTCAGACCGGTTGCTAGTAGGAATTATAGAGCGTTGGATAAACTCCAACTATCCCATAGCCAGGGGTTTGAGGTCAAGCCTTCTTAGTTGAACTGGCTTGCCTCTTGAGTCTCTCTTCCATTGAGCTCCTTCCACACAAATGTCCCTAAGGACTTGGTCCAACCTTTGATCAAAGTTGACCCTTCTAGTGAAAGGGTGAGGATCTTCTTGCATCATTGGCAAGTTAAATGCTAACCTCACATTTTCCATACTAAAATCCAAGTAATTCTCCCGAACCATTGTGAGCCAATTCTTTGGGTTCGGGCTCACACTTTGATCATGGTTCTTAGTGATCCATGCATTGGCATAGAACTCTTGAACCATTAAGATCTCGACTTGTTGGATTGGGTTGGTGAGAGCTTCCCAACCTCTTCTTCGAATCTCACGTCGGATCTCTAGATATTCACTCTTTTTTAGCATAAAAGGGACCTCGAGGATCACCTTTTTCTTGGCCACAACTTCATAGAAGTGGTCTTGATGGACCTTTGAGATGAATCTCTCCATCTCTCATGACTCGGAGGTGGAAGCAATTTCCTTCCCTTTCCTCTTTCTAGAGGTTTCTCCGGCCTTGGCTGCCATTAGTGGTTATGAAAAAATAAAAAGCAGAGCTTTTTCCATACCAAAATTAAAATATTTGCTCGTCCTCGAGCAAAAGAAGAAAGAAATTAGTAGAAGAAGAAGAAATGGAGGAGATAGAGGGTAGTGAAGGTTTCGGCCAAGGGGGATAGTAGTGTGTATGATGTGTGAAATTGAAGGTAGTGATGAGGGGTATTTATAGGGTAGGAGAGAGGGGGAATTCGGTCATGAAGGGGAGGGTTTAGGAGGGAAATGGTTTGAATTTGAATGGTAAGGTAGGTGGGATTTTATGAAGGATGGATGTGAGTGATGAAGAGAGAGTATGGAGAAGAGGGTAGGATTTGATAGATGAAGGGTATTTGGGGAAGAGGTATTGATGGGTGTGAAGAGGAGAGAAGAAGAGGTGGGGTAGGTGGGGATCCTATGGGGTCCACAGATCCTGAGGTGTCAAGGAATTCTGCTCCCTGCACCATTCTGGCGTTTAAACGCCCATTCTGTGCCAATTTTGGCATTTAACGCCAGCTCTGCTACCTTTCCTGGAGTTAAACGCCAGCCCTGCTACCTTTCCTGGCGTTAAACGCCAGCCTTGCTACCTTTCCCGGCGTTAAACGCCACTCTGCTTCCCATTTCTGGCGTTAAACGCCAGCCAGATGCCCATTTCTGGCGTTTAACGCCAACTAGATGCCAGACAGCCCTTTCTGGCGTTAAACGCCCAGAGTGCTGCCCATTCTGGCATTTAACGCCCAGAATGCTGCCAGGCTGGGCGTTAAACGCCCATTCTGCTATCCTTACTGGCGTTTAAACGCCAGTAAGCTTGTCCTTCAGGGTGTGCTATTTTTGATGCTGTTTTTCATTCTATTTTTGATTTTTCAGTTGTTTTTGTGACTTCACATGATCATCAACCTAAGAAAATATAAAATAATAATGGAAAATAAATAAATATAATTAGATAACATTAGGTTGCCTCCCAACAAGCACTTCTTTAATGTCAATAACTTGACGGTGAGCTCTTAGAGAGCTTCACAGAGACTCAGAGCTTAATGTTGGCCTCCCAACACCAAACTTAGAAGTTGAGTGTGGGGGCTCTGTTTGACTCTGTATTGAGAGAAGCTTTTCATGCTTCCTCTCCATGGTTACAGAAGAAGATCCTTGAGCTTTAAACACAAGGTAGTCCTCATTCAGTTGAAGGACTAACTCTCCTCTGTCCACATCAATCACATCTCTTACTGTGGCTAGAAAGGGTCTTCCAAAGATGATGGATTCATCTTCATCCTTCCTAGTGTCTAGGATTATGAAATCAGCAGGGATGTACATGCCTTCAACCTTCACTAAAACATCCTCTACAAGTCCATAAGCCTGTTTTCGTGATTTGTCTGCTAATTCTAGTGAGAATCTTGCAGCTTATACCTCAAAGATCTCTAGTTTCTCCATTACAGAGAGTGTCATGAGGTTTATACTTGACCCCAGGTCACACAGAGCCTTTTCAAAGGTCATGGTGCCTATGGTACAAGGTATTAAGAACTTTCCAGGATCCTGTTTCTTCTGAGGTAGTTTCAGTTGAAGCAGATCATCCAGTTCATTGATGAGCAATGAAGGTTCATCCTCCCAAGTCTCATTACCAAATAGCTTGGCATTTAGCTTCATGATTGCTCCTAGATACTGAGCAACTTGCTCTTCAATAATATCTTCATCCTTTTCAGAGGAAGAATACTCATCAGAGCTCATGAATGACAACAGTAAGTTCAGTGGAATCTCAATGGTCTCTGTATGAACCTCAAATTCCTTAGGTTTCTCATTAGGGAACTCCTTAGTGGCTAGTGGATGTCCATTGAGGTCTTCCTCACTGGAAATCACTGCCTCTTCCTCCTCTCCAGGTTTGGCCGTGTGGGGTATATTGATGGCCTTGCACTCTCTTTTTGGATTCTCTTCTGTATTGCTTGGGAGAGTACGTGGAGGGAGTTCAGTAACTCTTTCACTCAGCTGACCCACTTGTGCCTCCAAATTTCTAATGGAGGACCTTGTTTCAGTCATGAAACTTTGAGTGGTCTTAGATAGATCAGAGATTATGGTTGCTAAGTCAGAGAGGCTCTGCTTAGAATTCTCTGTCTGTTGCTGAGAAGATTATGGAAAAGGTTTACTATTGCCAAACCTGTTTCTCCCACCATTATTATTATTGAAGCCTTGTTGAGGCTTCTGTTGATCCTTCCATGAGAGATTAGGATGATTTATCCATAAAGGATTGTAAGTGTTTCTATAGGATTCTCCCATGTAATTCACTTCTTCCATTCCAGGATTCTCAGGGTCATAGGCTTCTTCTTCAGAGGAAGCTTCTTTAGTACTGCCGGATGCATCTTGCATTCCAGTCAGACTCTGAGAAATCATATTGACTTGCTGAGTCAATATTTTGTTCTGAGCCAATATGGCATTTAGAGTATCAATCTCAAGAACTCCTTTCTTCTGAGTTGTTCTATTATTCACAGGATTTCTTTCAAAAGTGTACATGAACTGGTTATTTGCAACCATTTCAATGAGTTCCTGGGCTTCTTCAGGCGTCTTCTTCAGATGAAGAGATCCACCAGCAGAGTTGTCCAATGACATCTTGGACAATTCAGACAGACCATCATAGAATATGCATATGATGCTCCATTCTGAAAGCATGCCAGAAGGACACCTTCTGATCAATTGCTTGTATCTTTCCTAAGCTTCATAGAGGGATTCACCTTCCTTTTGTCTGAAGGTTTGTACTTCCACTCTAAGCTTACTCAATTTTTGAGGTGGAAAGAATTTAGCCAAGAAGGCATTGACTAACTTTTCCCAAGAGTTCAGGCTTTCTTTAGGTTGTGAGTCCAACCATGTCCTAGCTCTGTCTCTTACAGCAAAGGGAAAAAGCATAAGTCTGTAGACCTCAGGATTAACCCCATTGGTCTTAACAGTTTCACAGATTTGCAAGAATTCAACTAAGAACTGATGAGGATCTTCCAATGGAAGTCCATGAGACTTGCAATTCTGCTGCATTAGAGAAACTAATTGAGGCTTAAGCTCAAAGTTGTTTGCTCCAATTGCAGGAATTGAGATGCTTCTTCCACAGAAGCCAGAAGAGGGTGCAATAAAGTCACCAAGCATCTTTCTTGCATCTCTACCATTGTTATTGGGTTCGGCCATGTCTTCTTCTTTTTCGAAAATTTCTGTTAGGTCCTCTCCAGAGTGTTGTGCTTTAGCTTCTCTTAGCTTCCTCTTTAGAGTCCTTTCAGGTTCAGGATCAGCTTCAACAAGAATGTTCTTATCCTTGTTCATGCTCATATAAAAAAGAAGAGAACAGAGAAAGAAGAAGAATCCTCTATGTCACAGTATAGAGATTCTTTTATATGAGTAGAAAAAGAGAAGAATGAAAGAATGATGTAGAGAGAAGAGATGAAGAATTCGAACACAGAGAGGGGGAGAGGGTTCAAATTTTTAGAAGAAAAGTGTTAGTAAATAAATAAAATAAATAGAAATAGATGAGAGGGAGAAGAATTTCGAATATTAGTTTAAAAGAAAAGAAAAATATTTTTATTTTTATTTTAATTATTAGTTAGAATTCGAAATTATTAAAAGAGATAAATTAAAATTAGAATTTAAAACAATTAGCTAAATAAAAAGATTTTTGAAAAAGATGTTAGTGATTTTTGAATATTAAAGAGAGAAATAGTTAGGTAGTTTTGAAAAAGATAAGAAATTTAAAATCAAACAAAAAGTTAAATAGTTAATTGGAAAAGATTTGAAAATCAATTTTGAAAAGATAAGAAGTTAGAAAATATTTTGAAATCAAATTTTGAAAAGATATGATTGAAATTTATTTTGAAAAATATTTGAAAAAGAAATTAAAACAATTGATTTTTGAAATTAAAGTTGATTACTTGACTAACAAAAAACTAAAAGATATGATTCTTAGAATTTAAAGATTGAACCTTTCTTAATAGGCAAGTAACAACTTAAAAAATTTGAATAAAAACATTAAATGTTAGTAAGATTTTCGAAAATATGAAGTAAAAATTAGAAAAAGATTTTGAAAATCAATTTTTAAACTTTTCGAAAATATTAAAAGCAAAATGAAAAAGATTTTGAAAAAATTTAAGAAAGAATTCGAAAATATGAAAAGGAAATTGAATTTTTGAATTCGAAAGATAAGGAAAGATATATTTTTTATTTTTGAATTTTTAATGATGAGAGAGAAAAAGAAAAGATATCATTTAGTTGTTTTTCTCTTTTTTTTTTCCCATTAAACAGCAAAAATGAAACAAAACATAAAAATTTAGGATCAAAACTAACAATGCATGCAAGAACACTTTGAATGTCAAGATGAACACCAAGAACACTTTGAAGATCATGATGAACATTAAGAATATATTTCTGAAAAATTTTTAAGAAAAGAAAAACATGCAAGACACCAAACTTAAAATTTTTAAACTTTAGACACTAATAATTCTAAAATGCATATGGAAAACAAGAAAAGACACAAAACAAGAAAATGCAAAGATCAAATAAGGAAAATCATCAAGAACAACTTGAAGATCATGAAGAACTCAATGCATGAATTTTTTGAAAATTTAAAGAAAAATTAAAAAGATGCAAAAGACACCAAACTTGAAATTTGACACTAGACTCAAACAAGAAACACAAAAAATTTTTTTGGTTTTTATGGTTTCATTAATTTTTTTTTGGGTTTTTCGAAAATTATTTTGAAAAAGAAAATAGGGAAATTCAAAATTTTTAATAGGAATTCCAAGAATCATGTAATGTTAGTCTAGAGCTTCGGTCCAAAAATTTAAACATGGCTTAATAGCCAGCCAAGCTTTATGTGAAAGTTTCGGTCCAAAAGATTAGACATGGCCAATGGCCAGCGAAGCTTCAGCAGAGCATTACATACAACAGGCAAATTGATGGGAATCAAAAAGCTCTTGCAATGATAAGTGAAAGCCTCGGTCCAAAAAAAAATTTAGACATGGCTTAACAGCCAGCCAGGCTTCAACAGATCATGATGAAACTCTAGAATTCATTCTTAAAAATTTTGAAGAATAAAATAAAATATATTTTTTTGAATTTTTTGAAAATAAAAATAAAATAAAATTACCTAATCTAAGCAACAAGATGAACCGTCAGTTGTCCAAACTCGAACAATTCCCGGCAACGGCGCCAAAAACTTGGTGCACGAAATTGTGATTCACAATTTTCACAACTCTGATGCAACTAACCAACAAGTGTACTGGGTCGTCCAAGTAATACCTTACGTGAGTAAGGGTCGATCCCACGGAGATTGTCGGCTTGAAGCAAGCTATGGTCATCCTTGTAAATCTTAGTCAGGCGGATTCAAATGGTTATGAAGTTTTGATAATTAAAATATAAATAAAACATAAAATAAGTTAGAGTTACTTATGTAATTCAGTGGTGAGAATTTCAGATAAGCGTCTGGAGATGCTTTGTTGCTCCCGAACCTCTGCTTTTTTATTGCCTTCTTCCAACCATGCGTTACCTCCTTCCATGGCAAGCTGTAAGATCCTCTCAGTGAAAAATACCAGGTATGATCTCTGCACGACTAATCAAATGTCGAATTTCTCGTCTCGGATGAAAAATACCACATACAGCTACCGCACGGCTAATCATCTGTCGGTTCCCACTAGCGTCGGAATAAGATCCATTGATCCTTTTGCACACTATCACTGCGCCCAACTTTCGCAGGTTTGAAGCTCTTTATAGTCATCCCTTCCCAGATCCTACTCGGAATACCACAGACAAGGTTTAGACTTTTCGGATCCCAGGAATGCTGCCCATAATTCTAGCCTATACCACGAAGATACTAATCTCACGGACTCGGTCCATGTATTAGATATCCAAGAGAATATACTTCAGCTGTCGTCCAATGACTACGTTGAACATCATGTAGACCACTTGTGGTTGTCAGGCACGCGGATCTTCGCTAAGCGAGTAACGAAGATTGGATGATTGTCACGGGTCACCCCTTCATTCTGACTTAACTGAATTAAGTACAAGAGTATATCTTGGAGAAGAAGTAGGCGTGAATTGAAAGAAAAACAATAGTACTTGCATTAATTCATGAAGAACAGCAGAGTTCCACACCTTAATCTATGGGGTGTAGAAAATACATAAGTGGAAAAGGTCTAGGCATGGCCGTGAGGCCAGCCTCCAAACGTGTACAATTGTGAAAAGACTTAAATTTGATCCAAAGATGATAAAATAAATCTCTAAAAGTAGTTTTTATACTAAACTAGTAACCTAGGGTTACAGAAAATGAGTAACTAAGTGCAGATAGTGCAAAAATCCGCTTTCGGGACCCACTTGGTGTGTGCTTGGGCTGAGCATTGAAGTTTTTTCGTGCTTAGGCTGTTCTTGGAGTTAAACGCCAGCTTTGGTGCCAGTTTGGGCGTTTAACTCCAATTCTGGTGCCAGTTTGGGCGTTTTACGCCAGAATGTTTTAGGCTGACTTTGAACGCCAGTTTGGTCCATCAAATCTCGGGCAAAGTATGGACTATTATATATTGCTGGAAAGCCCAGGATGTCTACTTTCCAACGCAATTAAGAGCGTACCAATTGAACTTCTGTAGCTCCAGAAAATCTACTTCGAGTACAGGGAGGTCAGAATCCAACAGCATCTGCAGTCCTTCTTCAGCCTTTGAATCAGATTTTTGCTCAAGTCCCTCAATTTCAGCAAGAAAATACCTGAAATCACAGAAAAATACACAAACTCATAGTAAAGTCCAGAAATGTGATTTTTGAATAAAAACTAATAAAAATATAATAAAAAGTGACTAAAACATACTAAAAACTATGTAAAAATAATGCCAAAAAGGGTATAAATTATCCGCTCATCAGCATTCCATTGATTTTTTTTTTTTTTTTTTTCTATTTTGCAGGTTTCCTCCTTGATGACAAAAGGGGAAGAAAAATTAAAAAAGTGGCTGAATTGAAAATAGAATTGGGACTGCCAATTCTTATGCTCTGTTTTTTAGCCCTTTTGATTATTATTTCATGCCATTTTTTGATACTCTATTTTGGTGGCTGAACACCATGCTTTATTGCTTGCTATGTGTTTTCTTGCTTGCTATGATTTGTTGCTTTGTTGGCAGGAATTTTTTGATGCTTTGAATATGTTACTTTGAGCAGTATGTTAGACCTTAAGTCTTGATCATTTGTTGATATGTACTCTGAATGTACTCTGTCCTGCTCTGTTTCATATTTTGCAAAGTGCAATTTTTTATGAGCAGCATGTTATTAGAAGTACAGAACTTGAGTTTTTATCATTTATTGATAAAAGAGTTTGCTCAAGTACAAGCCTTTTTATGGCTCGGTTTCTTAAGGTTCCATATTTTGAATATATAAAATTTGTTTTGGAATTGTTTAAGCATGTTACTGGTACTACTTCCATTGGATATATGAACACATTAAAGGGGAGCAATTTGATCAATTGAAAGGGGGAGGATTCGGCCAAATCTTCAAGGGAGTTTCTCTAATCCTAATCCTTTTCAATTCATTTTTAATAATGTTTGTCATCAAGGGGGAGATTGTTGAGTTTGGAAAACTTGGATTATTATGATGATCAAACATTATTAATATTAATTAGAAAATTGTTATTTCAATATTTGATTCCAATTGTTTGTATGATGATTTTGTTAATGTGCAGGTTTTGATTATTAGGCCAAAGTCACATAAGCCCAATGCGATGAGAATAATCAGCCCTTGTGCAAAAATGTTCCAAACTATGTGGCTGAATTATTTAAGTGGATAGCAAAAGATAATTGGGCCAAGATATCTGTGAACAGCCCAAAATAATTTTCTTCCTAGACCAACAAATCCTTTGGTCCAAAATTGAAGGAAGAGAGAAAGACTCCATACAAGCCACGGTTACCCACTTTCTTATGATAGTGGAATTCAAATGTTAATTAAATTGAATGCATGCATTGGTTATTGGAACTCAAATTGCAATTTAATTAAATGCTCACATAGGTAACCAAAACTCACATTTCAATTTAATTTAATTTTACATTGAATGTCTTGTCTCTTCTCTCTCCTCTCTCTCTTGCTTTCGATTGTCACTTCACTCAGGAAAGAAGAAGAGCAAGTTATCAGAGAAAAATAGTGAAACTATGAAGAAGAAAAAGGCTAGGTTGATGATGGCCTTTGCAAAAGGAAGATCTGAAGCATGGTGTGGCTAGATCTTTGCCATTGAAGGCAAGATTTTCAAGAGGAGCTTCAAGATCTTCCATACCAAAGATAGGAAAGATCCATCTCAGTCAGAGAAGAATATCTCAGTAGGTAAAGCTCATTTTCATTTTTGTTATTGCAAAAGAGAAGGTAGCTACCGGAGCTAGGAAGAGGAAGAAGCAAAAATGGAAAGGAAGGAGCTGTCAATGACCAGAGGTTCATCAAAGGTTAGAATTCTTTCTTGGAGCCAAAGTCAAGATCAAGGGCTCAGAGTGAAGGAACTTGATGAAAAGGATTGAGAGATGTACATGCATGTTGATTTGATTTCGGTTTTGCCTCTCTCTTTTCTCTATTCGAACTGCTGCTGTTTGTTGGAGAAGATGTTGCTGGCTTGGTTGAACCGGTTTCAACCTTGGAAGCTTCCTCTTCTATAATAAAGGTGAACGGCCAAGGGTTGAGATCAAGGAGAGAAAGCACAGAGTTCTCATAGCTACCCTATGCTAACAGAGTTCTTCTCCTTCAATGAGTTTCTTTTTTTTTTCTTTTCTTTAGTTTTGTCTGTCTGAGTCTCATGGTAAAAGCCAAATAGAGTGAGGTTTGTAAGAAAAAGCCAGTGAGAGGAAAAAGGCAGAGAGAGAAAAATTAAAGAAAAAAAAATTATAGATGTCTAAGAGTTCCTTTGTACATCTGTATGTTGTGTTTCATGATCCTATGGGGATTCCCTTGCAAGTTGGGTTAGCACTTTGCGGTTGAAAGCTTGGTAGGTGTCCAAGTCAAGTTCAGATTTGGGGATAGAATCTGGATTTGTCCCAGATAGGAATGGGTAGTTCATAGGAAAGAATTGGTGTATGTAATTTGATAATTATAGTGAAATTCTGTCACAGTTGTGATGGAGACTGGATGTAGACTGCATTGCACTTAGCAGCTGAACCAGGATACTTCTGGATGTGATTCTCTCTTTCTCTTCTACTCCTATTCTATTTTTGTTGCGTAGGAGACAAAAATGAAAAATATCTCCTAACCGGTTACGAGACAAAAAGAAAATGTCTCTTGACTAATTATGAGACAAAAACAGAAATATCTCCTAAAGTTTCTTGGAAAAAGCGGCAATTAATACTCAACAAAGAGGAACTAAGATTCAATCCCCATATTCTCTTAGCTACATACATATATATTAATTATACAATAATTTTTTGTTTTATTTTCTTTCACATACCTTATCTTTTTCCTTTAAATTGTGATATTTTAAGTTTTCTTTTTCTTTTTTGTTTGAAGTACACTTTTATTAATAATTACGTTACTAAATTAAAATACAAATAGAGAAAAAAAGGTGATACATATATCCAAAGAAGAAAATAAACTTAAATATCAGAAAAAAATTTTTATATTAAAACATTTAAAAATAACATATACAAAAAAAATAGTCGTAATATATAAATTGAGACAACAATTTAAATTTCTCTAAAACTAATTTAATCAAATACTAACATTAAAATTAAATTACTTAAATAATATTTAATCTATTCTAGTCCTTAGACATGTATAGATTAGAGTCATTCTCATAACGACAACCAACTGAAACAACATCGTAAGTTTGAATGCTTAGAATTCGTGCAAATTCAGACCATCCCCTTGTTAAATAAGCTTCATCATCTGCTATCCATGCAATGCGGCAAGGTATAAAATTGCCACACCGAGAAACTAAACTGACCCTTATTCCCCTCAATGGCATTGCATTCATGCAAAAGAAGGCCGATAATTTCTGAAAAAATCAAAATATGTTATAAAATTATCTTAATAACAAAAAGCTTAAAATAAAAAAAATTTAAATATATTACAAATCGTTGAAATTGTATCTCCGAGTTTATCACGAATTTACCAAAACTGAACTTAAATTGAGGAAATTCAATCTCATTATGTGCTCTACTTCGAAAATTTTCGGGTAGATGTAAAAAGCATGGAGGGGATGGAACTTGAACTTGGCCTACAAAGCTCCGTGGAAACAACTCCTCAATAAAAAATCGAGCTCCTTCCAAGAAAACTAACATTACCTACATTCCATTAGGTTGGTCATAATATGTCAATAGATCCAACCATTCTTCGGTAAAATAGAGTTTACTGCCCTTTCTTTGGACGCTTACATCCATGTAGTTAGAACCTGAATATCAGTGAATACAACTCGATAAGGTATTTTATGGATGTGATGCATTGTAAACGATTGCGAAAAAAGACAATCACACTGGAACATTAGACGAAAAAATTAACTTGGAGTAAGAACAATTAATAAATTATCAAAAGAATAATATGATAGAATGAGTATATGAAAAATACTATAAAAAATAATAAATTGTACCTTAAAAGGATCAACTTCGTCGATGAAAAATGAAAAATACATTCTTATTCTATGAAGTAGTAAAAAAATAATAAATTTAAAATTATGAGTTGATTCTCAGATCTAGGTTTATGTTCCACAAAAAAATACTATATATAATCTTTAGTAAAACAAAAATAATATGTAAATTAGTTATTATTAAGGTAATTTTTTATTATTTACGTTAGTTACACATCATATATCGATTTTGTTAAAATTATATGATTTTATCATATCATGATTAGAATCATCGTTTTCTATCATGATCAGAATAAACCTGGCCAACTTCGTATCATTATTATTATTATCATTATCATTATCATTATCATTATATATGGGTCACTATTAAGATAACAACTTGCCGTAACACCCTACCACACAGAGCTTTACACCTAGGATGTAAAACAGAGGTGGCAAGGCGCTACGACCTCTAAAATAAAATATATACGTATAATAGCAGAAAGAATATAATAAACTAGGATCCTTGAAAAATGGGTAAAACAAAATCGCAAAATAAAAAGCGCAAAACAAAATCGCAAAATAAAAAGCGCAACACTCCAGAGACGAAATAACTTGCGTGTGAAGAAACCTCAAGATCATAAATACGAGTAAGCTAAAGAGTGAATAGAGAGCCAAGAAATACAGTATAACTAGCTCCTGACTCAGCCTGCGAAGCCAAGGCTAGCCAGAGAATATATATATGTATATATATAT
>NC_029789.2:124464665-124474005 GCF_000816755.2 Arachis ipaensis | reverse complement strand
CAGAATCATCAAGTCGCTAACTCTTCTGTAGCCTCTATGGGGAATAAAATAAACAAGTTTCTTGGAGAGCAAGCTAAGTACATGAGTCATATATATACAAACAGAGAACCCAAAATGTCTCAGGGACTACTCCGCTTCAGGAATCCAGACGCCTAGCGAGGAGCCTCTCGACCTGCATCTGAAAATAACAACACAGTATGAGGTGAGAACCGGAGGTTCTCAGCATGGTAAAGGTGCCACGCGTATAATAAATAAGGTCCTGTGAATGCCAGAGGCAATCCTAGAACTCCAATCATACAGTTACAAAACTTAAACTCTAAGCAGGAGCCATAAAAGGGATAGGTGTTCTACGGAATCCTCAACTTAACTGCTTAAGCTTAACCTTATCCCTATACCAATCACCTTTCCTCCGCTCCTCCATCGCCAATCAGTTTACATGGACAAATAATCAAACAAGGCAAGCACAAGTAACTTACAAGTAATACAGATAACAAGTACAACAAATAGCATGTTATAATCACGTAGTGTTCATACCATGCGTCGAGCTAGGCAAGCCGGGTTGAATGAAGATAAAAATGACCGACCTCTTATAAAGGTTGGTCGACACCGACCTCTTCCCAAAGAGCTTAGCCAAATTGCTACAAGGGCCCAAGTAGGCCCAAAACAGAAGATCACAGCTCACCTAAAGGCGGCTGGCCAAAGATAAAGGGACTCACCCACAAAAGATAAGATAAGATAACTAACTTATCTCAAAGGGAGGTCCCTCCACACTACTATAAATACACTGGAGAATCCAGGTATAACTCATACTATGATTCTACACAAAAAACCTACCTAAAGTACGTGCTAACTTAAGCATCGGAGTCTCTTGCAGGTACCACCACCCTCCGGTGATCAAGGATCAGCAGCACCACCAGATCCAACAAGTCGGACACGATAGCTTTGGCCACAATAACAGATCTCTTCCGAGATTGACCTTCAATTTCAGGTAACACTCAGAACATTGGCACCGTTGCCGGGGACCTGGAAGTCATCCCATCATCATGGAGGACAATCTCGACAACGATCACAACTATGGCTTGGAGGACAGAACGCCACATAAGAATGCGGATGCCACACCAAAAGATACACCTCAAAATAGGGAAGATAAATAAACCCCAAACACGGAAATCTTGGAAGCTATCCGAGAATAACAACATCGCCTTAAACAGCTGGAACAAGAAGCCAACCGGCAGCGGGAGGCCGAGCGAGACCTTCGTAGAGAAACAAGACGACGTCGAGAGCTAGAGAACAAGCTCCTAAAGCTTGAAACTGATCTCTAAACTAAGACCACTCGATCCAGCCACGGGGAAAGCCCCCACAAAGACCAAGACCCGTTCACAAAGGAGATCATGAAAGCTAAAGTCTCGAAAGACTTCAAAGCCCCCAACATGACTCTGTACGACGGTACGTCTGATCCAAGCCATCATCTCAGCAATTTCAGAAGTCGGATGTATCTTACGGATGCCTCAGATGCAATCCGTTATAAATCTTTCCCAACCACTTTGACCAAGACGGCAATAAAGTGGTTCGACAGCTTGCCGCTAAGGTCAATAGCAAGCTTCGATGACCTTGCCAAAAAGTTCCTAGCTAGATTCTCCATCTTGAAAGACAAAGCCAAACATGCCCCAAGCCTGTTAGGGATTAAGCAAGGAGATCGGAAGACTTCAGATAAGCGTATGAAGATGCTTTGTTCCTCCTGAACCTCTGCTTTCCTTTTGCCTTCTTCCAATCATTCATACTCCTTTTCATGGCAAGCTTTATGTTGGGCATCACCGTTGTCAATGGCTACATCCCGTCCTCTCAGTGAAAATGGTCCTGATGCTTTGTCACAACATCGGCTAATCAGCTGTCGGTTCTCGATCATGTCGGAATAGGATTCATTGATCCTTTTGCGTCTGTCACACGCCCCACAATCGCGAGTTTGAAGCTCGTCACAGTCATTCCTTCCCAGATCCTACTCAGAATACCACAGACAAGGTTTAAACGTTGGATCTCAGGAATGACCGCCAATGATTCTAGCCTATACCACGAAGGTTCCAATCTTAGATTAGAAACCCAAGAGATACGCATTCAAACCATTGCTAGTAGAACAGAGGTGGTTGTCAGGCACATGTTCATAGGTGAGAATGATGATGAGTGTCACGGATCATCACATTCATCAAGTTGAAGAATGAATGAATATCTTGGAGAAGAAATAGACTTGAGTTGAATAGAAAAACAATAGTACTTTGTATTAATTCATGAAGAACAGCAGAGCTCCACACCTTAATCTATGGTGTGTAGAAACTCCACCGTTGAGAATACATAAGAACAAGGGTCAGGCATGGCCGTGAGGCCAGCCTCCCAAAATGTGATCAAGTGTATGAAAGTAAGATCAAGTGTTTCCAGTGTGTGTAATACAATAGCAAAAGGTCCTATTTATAGAGAACTAGTAGCCTAGGGTTACAGAAATAGGTAATTAATGCAAAAATCTTCTTCCGGGCCCACTTGGTGTGTGCTTGGGCTGAGCATTGAAGCATTTTCATGTAGAGACTTTTCTTGGAGTTAAACGCCAGCTTTTGTGCCAGTTTGTGCGTTTAACTCCAGCTTTTGTGCCAGTTTTGGAGTTAAACGCCAAAATTCTTGAGCTGACTTGGAATGCCTGTTTGGGCCATCAAATCTCGAGCAAAGTATGGATTATTATATATTGCTGGAAAGCCCAGGATGTTTACTTTCCAACGCAATTGAGTGCGTGCCAATTGGGCTTCTGTAGCTCCAGAAATTTCACTTTGAGTGCAGGGAGGTTAGAATCCAACAACATCTGCAGTCCTTTTTCAGCCTCTGAATAAGATTTTTGCTCAGGTCCCTCAATTTCAGCCAGAAAATACCTGAAATCATAGAAAAACACACAAACTCATAGTAAAGTCCAGAAGAGTGATTTTTATTTAAAAACTAATAAAAATATAATAAAAACTAATTAAAATATACTAAAAACATACTAAAAACAATGCCAAAAAGCGTATAAATTATCCGCTCATCACAACACCAAACTTAAATTGTTGCTTGTCCCCAAGCAACTGAAAATCAAATAGGATAAAAAATAAGAGAATATACAATGAATTCCAAAAACATCTATGAAGATCAGTATTAATTAGATGAGCGGGGCTTTTAGCTTTTTGCTTCTGAACAGTTTTGGCATCTTACTTTATCCCTTGAAGTTCAGAATGATTGGCATCTATAGGAACTCAGAATCCAGATAGTGTTACTGACTCTCCTAGTTAAGTATGTTGATTCTTGAACACAGCTACTTTATGAGTCTTGGCCGTGGCCCTAAGCACTTTGTTTTTCAGTATTACCACCGGATACATAAATGCCACAGACACATAACTGGGTGAACCTTTTCAGATTGTGACTCAGCTTTGCTAGAGTCCCCAATTAGAGGTATCCAGGGTTCTTAAGCACACTCTTCTTTTTGCTTTGGACCTCGACTTTAACCGCTCAGTCTCAAGTTTTCACTTGACACCTTCACGCCACAAGCACATGGTTAAGGACAGCTTGGTTTAGCCGCTTAGGCCAGGATTTTATTCCTGTGGGCCATCCTATCCACTAATGCTCAAAGCCTTGGATCCTTTTTATCACCCTTGCCTTTTGGTTTAAAGGGGTATTGGCTTTTTCTGCTTGCTTTTCTTTTTTCTTTCTTTTTCTTTTCTCTCTTTTTTTTCTGCAAGCTTTTCACTGCTTTTTCTTGCTTCAATAATCAATTTTATGATTTTTTAGATCATCAGATAACATTTCTCCTTTTCCTTTTATTCTTTCAAGAGCCAACAATTTTAACATTCATAAACAATCAAATTCAAAAATATGCACTGTTCAAGCATTCATTTAGAAAAACAATAGTATTGCCACCACATCAAGATAATTAAACTGTTTTAAAATTTGAAATTCATGTACTTCTTTTTCTTTTTCAATTAAAAACATTTTTCATTTAAGAAAGGTGATGGATTCATTTTCATAGCTTTAAGGCATAGACACTTAGACACTAATGATCATGTAATAAAGACACAAACATAAATAAACATAAAGCACAATTTTCGAAAAACAGAAAAATAAAGAACAAGGAAATTAAAGAACGGGTCCACCTTAGTGATGGCGGCTTGTTCTTCCTCTTGAAGATCTTATGGAGTGCTTGAGCTCCTCAATGTCTCTTCCTTGCCTTTGTTGCTCCTCTCTCATGGTTCTTTGATCTTCCCTAATTTCATGGAGGAGGATGGAATGCTCTTGGTGCTCCACCCTTAGTTGTCCCATGTTGGAACTTAATTCTCCTAGGGAGGTGTTGATTTGCTCCCAATAGTTTTGTGGAGGAATATGCATCCCTTGAGGTATTTCAGGGATTTCATGATGATGAGTTTCCTCATGCTCTTGGTGAGGTTCTCTCACTTGCTCCATCCTTCTCTTAGTGATGGGCTTGTCCTCATCAATGAGGATGTCTCCCTTTATGTCAATTCCAACCGAATTGCAAAGGTGACAAATGAGATGAGGGAAGGCTAACCTTGCCAAAGGAGAGGACTTGTCCGCCACCTTGTAGAGTTCTTGGGATATAACCTCATGAACTTCCACTTCCTCTCCAATCATGATGCTATGGATCATGATAGCCCGGTCTATAGTAGCTTCGGACCGGTTGCTAGTGGGAATGATTGAGCGTTGGATGAACTCCAACCATCCCCTAGCCACGGGCTTGAGGTCATGCCTTCTTAGTTGAACCGGCTTCCCTCTTGAATCTCTCTTCCATTGAGCGCCCTCTTCACATATGTCCATGAGGACTTGGTCCAACCTTTGATCAAAGTTGACCCTTCTAGTGTATGGGTGTGCATCTCCTTGCATCATGGGTAAGTTGAATGCCAACCTTACATTTTCCGGACTAAAATCTAAGTATTTCCCGCGGACCATTGTAAGCCAATTCTTAGGGTCCGGGTTCACACTTTGATCATGGTTCTTGGTGATCCATGCATTGGCATAGAATTCTTGAACCATTTAGATTCCGACTTGTTGAATGGGGTTGGTGAGAACTTCCCAACCTCTTCTTCGGATCTCATGTCGGATCTCCGGATATTCGCCCTTTTTGAGCTTAAAAGGGACCTCGGGGATCACCTTCTTCTTGGCCACAACTTCATAGAAGTGGTCTTGATGCACCCTTGAGAGGAATCTCTCCATCTCCCATGACTCGGAGGTGGAAGCTTTTGCCTTCCCTTTCTTCTTTCTAGAGGTTTCTCCGGCCTTTGGTGCCATAAATGGTTATGGAAAAACAAAAAGCTTTAGCTTTTACCACACCAAACTTAGAAGGTTGCTCGTCCTCGAGCAAAAGAAGAAAGAAGAGAGTAGAAGAAGAAGAAATAGAGGAGATGGAGTGTGCTTTGTGTTTCGGCCAAGGGGGAGAATTGGTGTTTAGGTTGTGTGAAAATGGAGTGAAGATGGGTTTATATAGGGGTGAGAGGGGGTGTATGGTTTGGCTATAGAGGGTAGGTTTGGGAGGGAAAGTGGTTTGAATTTGAACGGTGAGGTAGGTGGGGGTTTTGTGAAGGATGGATGTGAGTGGTGAAGATAATGGTGGGATTTGATAGGTGAGGGGTTTTTGAGGAAGAGGTATTGAGGTGATTAGTGAATTGGTGAAGAAGAGAGAGAGTGGTGGGGTAGGTGGGGATCCTGTGGGGTCCACAGATCCTGAGGTGTCAAGGATATCTCATCCTTGATCCCTAGCTTCTCCATTACAGAGAGAGGCATGAGGTATATACTTGACCCTAGGTCACACAGAGCCTTCTCAAAGGTCATGGTGCCTATGGTACAAGGTATTGAGAATTTTCCATGATCTTGTCTCTTCAGAGGTAATCTCTGCCTAGTCAAGTCATCTAGTTCTTTGATGAGCAATGGAGGTTCATTCTCCCAAGTCTCATTACCAAATAACTTGGCATTTAGCTTCATGATTGCTCTAAGGTACTTAGCAACTTGCTCTTCAGTGACATCTTCATCCTCGTCAGAGGAAGAATACTCATCAGAGCTCATGAATGGCAAAGGTAAATTGAATGGAATCTCTATGGTCTCAGTCTGAGTCTCAGATTCCCATGGTTCCTCATTAGGGAACTCCATGGAGGTCAGTGGGCGTCCATTGAGGTCTTCCTTAGTGGGAAACACTGCCTCTTCCTCCTCTCCATGTTCGGCCATGTGAGATGTGGTTATGGCCTTGCACTCTCTTTTTGGATTCTCTTCTATATTGCTTGGGAGAGTGCTAGGAGGGAGTTCAGTAATTTTCTTACTCAGCTGTCCCAATTGTGCCTCCAAATTTCTAATGGAGGACCTTGTTTCAGTCATGAAACTTTGAGTGGTTTTGATTAGATCAGAGACAATGGTTGCTAAGTCAGAGTGGCTTTGCTTAGCATTCTATGTCTGTTGCTGAGAAGATGATGGAAAAGGCTTGCCATTGCTAAACCTGTTTCTTCCACCATTGTTGTTGTTGAAACCTTGTTGAGGTCTCTGTTGATCCTTCCATGAGAGATTTGGATGATTTCTTCATGAAGGATTATAGGTGTTTCCATAGGATTCTCCCATGTAATTCACCTCTTCCATTGCTAGGTTCTCAGGATCATAAGCTTCTTCTTCAGAGGAAGCTTCCTTAGTACTGCCTGTTGCTGCTTGTATTCCAGACAGACTCTGAGAAATCATATTAACTTGTTGGGTCAATATTTTATTCTGAGCTAGTATGGCATTCAGAGTATCAATCTCAAGAACTCCTTTCTTCTGAGTTGTCCCATTATTCACAGGATTCCTTTCAGAGGTGTACATGAATTGGTTATTTGCAACTATTTCAATGAGTTCTTGAGCTTCTGCAGGCGTCTTCTTCAGATGAAGAGATCCTCCGGCAGAGCTATCCAATGACATCTTGGATAGTTCAGACAGACCATCATAGAAGATTCCTATGATACTCCATTCTGAAAGCATGTCAAAAGGGCACCTTCTGATCAATTGCTTGTATCTTTCCCAAGCTTCATAGAGGGATTCACCTTCCTTCTGTCTGAAGGTTTGGACTTCCACTCTAAGCTTGCTCAATTTTTGAGGTGGAAAGAACTTTGCCAAGAAGGCATTGACTAGCTTTTCCCAAGAGTTCAGGCTTTCCTTAGGTTGTGAATCCAACCATGTTCTAGCTCTGTCTCTTACAGCAAAAGGAAAAAGCATAAGTCTGTAGACTTCAGGGTCAACCCCATTGGTCTTGACAGTGTCACAGATTTGCAAGAATTCAGCTAAGAACTGATGAGGATCTTCCAATAGAAGTCCATAAAACTTGTAATTCTGTTGCATTAGAGAAACTAATTGAGGCTTAAGCTCAAAGTTGTTTGCTCCAATGGCAGGGATAGAGATGCTTCTCCCATAGAAATCAAGAGTAGGTGCAGTGAAGTCACCAAGCACCTTCTTTGCATTGTTGGCATTGTTGTTATTTTCGGCTGCCATGGTTTCTTCTTCCTTGAAAAGCTCTGTTAGGCTCTCTAGAGAGAATTGTGCTTTAGCTTCTCTTAGCTTTCTCTTCAAGGTCCTTTCAGGTTCAGGATCAGCTTGAACAAGTATGCCTTTATCTTTGTTCCTGCTCATATGAAAGAGAAGAGAACAAGAAAGTATGAAATCCTCTATGTTACAGTATAGAGATTCCTTGAAGTGTCAGAAGAAAAGAAGAATAGAAGGAGGAGGTGGAGAAGAGGGAATTCGAACTTATCAAGAGGGACAGAGTTCAAATTGCACCTTGATGAGGAGTCTTAGTCCTTTAAATAGAAGGATGTGAAAAGAGGGGAAGAATTTTCGAAAATAAATTAAAAGATTTAAAAAAAAATTTGAAAATTTGATTGAGATTTTCGAAAACTAAGATTGGGAAAGAAATAAAGTGATTTTTGAAAAAGATTTTGAAATTAGAAAAGATATGATTGAAAAATTGATTTTGAAAAAGATGTGATTGAAAAGATATGTTTGAAAATCAATTTAGAAAAAGAAAATTTTTAAAATTAAAGTTGATTACTTGACTATCAAGAAATTAAAAGATATGATTTTAAAATTTAAAGTTTGATCCTTTCTTAATAGGCAAGTAACAACTTGAAAATTTTGAAGTAAATTTTTAATTAAAGCAAGGATTTTTGAAAATAGTAAAAAAATAAATATAAAATGGAAAGAAATTGATTTTGAAAGAGATATGATTGAAAAGGTATGATTTGAAAAAGATTTGATTTTGAAAAATTATGAAAACTTGAAAAAAATGTGAATTAAAAACAAAATCTTCCCTCTAGTGTCATCCTGGCGTTAAACGCCCAGAATGGTGCCCATTCTGGCATTTAACGCCCAAATCTCTACCATTTTGGGTGTTAAACGCCCAGTCAGGTACACTGGCTGGCGTTTAAACGCCAGTTTTCCTTCTTCACTGGGCGTTTTGAACGCCCAGCTTTTTCTATTTGATTCCTCTGCTGAATGTTCTGAATCTTCAATTCTCTGTATTATTGACTTGAAAGGACACAATTTTAAAAATATTTTTGAATTTTTAATGATGGGAATAAATAAAAATGCAACTAATCTTAGGAAACTCAAATCAAACAATGCATGCAGGATACCAAACTTAAAAATTTTCATATAAGAGACACTAATAAATTGAGAATGCATATAAGAAACAACAAAACACAAAAAACAAGAGAATTTAAAGATCAGAGCAATGAAATCATCAAGAACAACTTGAAGATCAATGAAGAACATGCATGAAGTCGAAAAATGCAAGAAGAACAGAAACATGCAATTGACACCAAACTTAAAAATTAATACTAGACTCAAACAAGAAACATAAAATATTTTTTATTTTTATAATTTAAAAATTTTTTTTGTGATTTTCGAAACTTATATGGAAAAGAAAATAAAGAGAATCAAAAATTTTAATAAGAATTTTAGGAATCATGCAATGTTAGTCTAAAGCTTCAAGAATCAAAACTTTTAATAAGAATTCCAGGAATCATGCAATGTTAGTCTAAAGCTTCAGTCTAAAAAGATTAGACATGTTTGGCCAAGCTTCAGCGGGACATTACATTCAATAGCTAAATTGATGGGAATCAATCAGCTTTTGTGATGGTAAGAACATCACCTTGAAACTCTAGAATTCATTCTTAAAAATTCTGAAGAAAAGATACCTAATCTAAGCAACAAGATGAACCGTCAGTTGTCCAAACTCGAACAATCCCCGGCAACAGCGCCAAAAACATGGTGCACGAAATTGTGATCATCAACAATGGCGCCAAAGGACTTGGAT
>NC_029789.2:124391999-124464464 GCF_000816755.2 Arachis ipaensis | reverse complement strand
GTTCTCGATCATGTCGGAATAGGATCCATTGATCCTTTTGCGTCTGTCACACGCCCCACAATCGCGAGTTTGAAGCTCATCACAGTCATCCCTTCCCGGATCCTACTCAGAATACCACAGACAAGGTTTAGACGTTCCGGATCTCAGGAATGACCGCCAATGATTCTAGCCTATACCACAAAGGTTCCAATCTTAGATTAGAAACCCAAGAGATACGCATTCAAGCCATTGCTAGTAGAACAGAGGTGGTTGTCAGGCACATGTTCATATGTGAGAATGATGATGAGTGTCACGGATCATCACATTCATCAAGTTGAAGAACGAATGAATATCTTGGAGAAGAAATAGACTTGAGTTGAATAGAAAAACAATAGTACTTTGTATTAATTCATGAAGAACAGCAGAGCTCCACACCTTAATCTATGGTGTGTAGAAACTCCACCGTTGAGAATACATAAGAACAAGGGTCAGGCATGGCCGTGAGGCCAGCCTCCCAAAATGTGATCAAGTGTATGAAAGTAAGATCAAGTGTTTCCAGTGTGTGTAATACAATAGCAAAATGTCCTATTTATAGAGAACTAGTAGCCTAGGGTTACAGAAATAGGTAATTAATGTAGAAATCTTCTTCCGAGCCCACTTGGTGTGTGCTTGGGTTGAGCATTGAAGCATTTTCGTGTAGAGACTTTTCTTGGAGTTAAACGCCAGCTTTTGTGCCAGTTTGGGCGTTTAACTCCAGCTTTTGTGCTAGTTTTGGAACGCCTGTTTGGGCCATCAAATCTCGGGCAAAGTATGGACTATTATATATTGCTGGAAAGCCCAGGATATCTACTTTTCAACGCAATTAAGAGCGCGTCAATTGGGCTTCTGTAGCTCCAGAAAATCCACTTTGAGTGCAGGGAGGTCAGAATCCAACAGCATCTGTAGTCCTTTTTCAGCCTCTGAATCAGATTTTTGCTCAGGTCCCTCAATTTCAGCCAGAAAATACCTGAAGTCATAGAAAAACACACAAACTCATAGTAAAGTCCAGAAGAGTGATTTTTATTTAAAAACTAATAAAAATATAATAAAACTAATTAAAATATACTAAAAATATACTAAAAACAATGCCAAAAAGCGTATAAATTATCCGCTCATCAGCTTGCAAGAAAAAAATCAGAGCATATCCAAATAGCCTATTTGGGCTAGGAGATGCCCCAATTCAGCCATTAGGGCACATCCGACTACACACAACCTTTGGAAAAGGAAAACGGTCTAGGACGCTAAGCATAGACTACATTGTAGTCGACGTGAGCTCAGCCTACAATGCGTTAATAGGTCAGACAACGTTAAACCAGCTCGCCGCCATAGTCTCCACTCCACACCTATGCATGAAGTTTCCCACTCCAAAAGGGATCGCTGCCATAAAGGGAGACAAAAACTCGCACGACGCTGTTACAATGAAAGTCTGAACCTTAAAGGTGACCCCAGAAGGCGAAACCCAAGAAGTTCAAATTGGAGACACTCAAGACAAAATAACAAGTATAGGGGCTAATCTGAGGAAAGACTTAAAGGAACTGCTAATAAAGCTCCTAAAAGATAACTCCGACCTCTTTGTATGGAAGGCCGCCGATATGCCTGGTATTGATCCCGAACTAATGTGCCACAAGTTAGCCGTATATCCAGGGTCTCGGCCAGTACAGTAAAAACGTAGGAAGCTCGGCCCAGAAAGGTCACAAGCTGTAGAGGAGCAGGTACAGGCCTTGTTGGAGGCAGGGTTCATAAGGGAGGTAAAGTACCCACTACGCACTATGGCTAGCCAATGTGGTGTTGGTCAAAAAGCCAAATAGAAAGTGGCGGATGTGCACTGATTACACCGATCTCAACAAAGCCTGCCCAAAAGATCCCTACCCACTCCTGAACATCGACACACTAGTTGACGCTTCGTCAGGCTATCAGTACCTCTCCTTCATGGACGCTTACTCGGGATACAATCAAATCCCAATGTATCAACCCGACCAAGAGAAGACATCATTCTTGACTCCAAAAGCAAACTATTGCTATATAGTTATGCCTTTCAGACTCAAGAACGTAGGGGCTACCTACCAAAGACTGATGAACAAAGTCTTCGTCGACCACATCGGAAAGCTAATGGAGGTTTATGTAGACAATATTTCGTTGTTATCCGACCTTGCTAAAGTGTTCGACACCATAAGAAAGCATGGTATGCGACTTAACCCCGCAAAGTGCACCTTCGGGGTAGAAGCCATGGAACACTAGCGGCTCTATCTAGATTCCTAGCCGGATCAGCCCTAAGATCTCTCCCCTTCTGTGCGACATTAAGGAAGGGAAAGAGGTTCGAGTGGACCCCAGAATGTGAACAAGCCTTCCAAGATTTCAAGAAATTTCTGGGGCAACCACCTGTCCTTACTTGACCTCGGGAAGGCGAAGAGCTCATACTATACCTCGCCATAGGAAGTCGGGCAATAGCATCAGCACTAGTCAGAGAAGACGAAAGTGGGCAACAACCCATCTACTTCATTAGTAGGGCTTTACAAGGGGCTGAATTAAACTATCAAAAGATAGAAAAGTTTGCCTACGCCCTCATACTCACTTCCCGACGACTCTGACCATACTTTCAAGCTCACACCATCAAAGTACGGATCAACCAACCCATAAAGGGGATCTTACAGAAAACAGACTTAGCTGGAAGAATCCTATAATGGGCAGTTGAGTTGTCCGAATTCGACATCAAGTATGAAGCTCGGACAACTATTAAATCCCAGTACCTGGCCGACTTCATCGCAAAGTATACTGACACCCCGGGCACCCCCATAAAGTGGAGCTTTTATGTAGATGGCTCCTCGAAAAAAAAATGGGAGTGGTGCAGACGTCATTTTAGAGAGCGATCAGGGAACCCAAATCGAGCTCTTCTTAAATTTCGAGTTTCCTGCCTCAAATAATCAAGCTCCATATGAAGCACTGCTGGCTAGTTTGAGGCTGGCTAGGGAAGTAAGAGCTCAAAGACTTACCATTTTTAGCAACTCCCAAGTAGTCACTTCGCAAATAGAAGGGAGCTATCAAGCTAAGGATCTGTTCCGTGGGTTACCTGAAACTGTAGGTCGATCTTGGACAAGATCTTCTGTATTGGTCAGAGATAATGTGTCCGACTGGTGGGTGGCGGCCGGAGCTGTCGTGTTCGACTTGTGGGACTGGCTGCACTGCTGATCCTTCGTCACCGGAGGGTGGGGGGTAATTGCAAGGGACTCCGATGCTTAAGTTAGCAAGGGTATTAACAGGTTTTTTGTAGAATCAGAGTATGAGTTATACCTGGGTGCTCCTGTGTATTTATAGAGGTGTGGAGTGACCTTTTTAGATAAGATAAGTTAGTTATCTTATCTTATCTTATCTTTGGGTGAGGTCAGCTTATCTTCATGGGAACTGCCCTTATCTCTATAGGCTTGGGCTGCCTTTGGATTTGGGTCGTGTTCCTCTATTCGGGCCCTTTATTTGGGCTTTCTTGGTAATTTGGCCGAGCTCTTTGAGAAGAGGTCGGATAGTCGGACCGGAAGAGGTCAGTTGCCTTGTTGCTAAACATCCCGGGTCGGATAGCATGACCCAAGGTATGAACAGTGCCCCTGCTCGAGCTCGGTCTTTCTTTTTGAGGTCGAGTCTTAGTTTTAGGACTTCGATCGTTCTTTGCTGAAGCCGAACTCGAGCATCTTGTCGACTTCATCTTTGTAGTGTTTCTCCTTTTTGAATATGGAACGTTTTTTGTTTCTTTCCATTTCTTTAAAAAATGCGCGCTTTTGCATTAGCGCTCTGGCCTTGGGAATGTGCGAGGGTTTAATACCCTCATTAATTGTTTTTAATGCCCCGTTTCCCTTGCTTCTTCACTTTGAATTTTGCATTCAGAAAAAATGGTTTCCCCTTCTCTGTAACTTCTCCTCTTCTTTCTCACTTTCAGTTTTGCTTGAGACTTGCATCTTTGCGTTTCTTTCTGCGACGTCATTTAGCGATTTGGTGTTTTTCTTGGCTCGAAAGGCGATTCTGTCTCTTCGTCTTCAAACTTTCTTCGAAGTTTCTTCCTTTGTTCAGGTTGGTTCTTCTCTTCGTTGTTCTCATCATTCTTTCTGGTAAAGCTTTGATTTTGACTGAATGCATGTTGAAAAGCTTGAACCTTTTTGTAGTCTTGTGTTTGCTCATCACTGTAATGTATTTTTTCTGGCTTGATTTTCATCTTTATGCATACTCCTGGTACTTCTGTTGAGGCTTTTTAGGGCTTTGCATATTTTGCTGCTGCTTCTGGTTGTTCTTTGATACTTGAGTTTTGTGAAACTGCACTTGTTTGCTTCTGCAAAGATTGCCCCTTGATTTTTGCCCTATCGATTGCTTTCCTTGCTGCTGAACTTTGTAGGAGATAACGATACTTGTTTTGATTTTCTTTGTTTATTTGGGGGGATTTTATTTCTCTGAAAAAGGTTTCGTCTTTGATGATTTCTTCCCGGATATATTTTATTGCTTGGTAGCTTCGTTCGTTAATTAAACTAGGATGGTGAGTTTGGAAGGTGGTTATTTTGATTGCTTTACTTGGTTTGTGGCTCGTAGCTTTCTTCCCAAAGTTCGAAAAAGGATTTATTGTTTTCCTGTTAGGACGTATCGAGATGTAGGCTTGTAGGTTTTCCTGAATCCTTGTCCTGTTAACTGCCTCCAAAGGATGCCCCTGGATCTTTTTGGTGTGGATCCTGGGGTTTCCTTTTGTTGCTTGTGCTGCGCTAGATAATGTTGGCTGAGTTGTTTTGATTTCGTTCCGAGATATTTTTAGTAATCCAATCTTTTTTTCTTGTTTGTAGGACTAGTTGGCCATGTCTTCTCGCAAAAATATTGTAGAGACGTCCTCTAAGGCCCCTGAGGGAATGTCCGATTGGTTGGACTCCCTTGTTCTAATGTGTGTTTCTGTGGTAAATGCTGAATTCTATGTGGAGCTTAGGAAATATCACCGCCTCTGTAAGAGTAGAGATCAAGAAAGAAATTATGAATTGGTAGCACCTGACTCCGAGGAGAGGGTTTGCTTCCCTGCCTTGACCCAAGGGGAGCGCCCTTTCTTTTATGCTTATGACTATTTTTTCAGCCAATTGGATATCACTTTTCCCTTTACTTCCTTTGAGACCGATTTGTTGTGGTCGTGTAATGTAGCTTCGTCCCAGCTTCATCCGAACTCCTGGGGCTTTATTAAGATTTTTTAGCTTCTTTGCCAAGAGTTGGATGTTACCCCTTCTCAAACTCTTTTCCTTTATTTGTTTGTTTTAACTAAACCTGGGATTTCTTCAAAAAAGAAAGCCTCGTGGGTTTCTTTTAGATCTGCACAAGGACATAAGGTTTTTACCATGTATAACGAGTCCTTTAGGGACTTCAAGAATTATTTTTTCAAGGTTCGAGCTGTTGAGGGAGCTCGCCCCTTTTTTCTGGAAGCGAATGATGAGTCGTCCTTCCCTTTGCGTTGGCAGCAGAATGTAGTAGTATATATCCCAATATACGTGGAAAATGCTCGACAAGATTGAGCAAGCTTTTGTAACCGTTTTGGAGGACCTTTGGGGGGAGTCTCCTCATCTGGATACTAAAAAAATCCTTGGGGGACCCCTCCCTTGTCCGAACTGCATTGGGTATTACTTGCTATATATTGCTTCTTGTTTTTACTTTGCTTTCTTCTTCTTTCCTGGTTTGTAAAACTGCTGGTTTTTATTTTTCAGAGATGGCCAAGACTAATGATGCCATGAAAGCTTTCAAGAAGGCGAGGAAGGCTACTGCAGCTCGGAACATCTCGACCAAGACGGATAGGGAAGGGTCTTCTCAGATAACGTCGAAACCGTCCGTGCCGAGCTCTCCTAGCCCGAGGAGAATGATTCCTACTCTTCGAGTCCGTGTAGTGGATCCTCCGCAATCTTCTACTGCTGCTGCATCTTCTCCTCCGGCCATTCCTCCTTCCAAAAGACCTCAGACTGTTGAACCCTTCAATCTGGATGCCCCTGATTTTGATCCTATTGGCTTTGTCGACCAGCAGATTGGTCCTTATGGTGCCCTCTCTATGGATGATGTTTTCCTCCTTCGTCATTTAGATTTTATAACTCGGAGTAGCATCAAGATGGCGCATATGGGAGCCGCCTTGTACCAAACTGCCCAAGACCTTCCTCTGCATGCTACCAAAGCCTTTATGGAGGAGGCTAAGCGGGAGTTCGACCGGATGAAGGGTTTGAAGGAGGAGCTTGAAGTAAAAGTGACCAAACTGGAGAAGGAGCTAGAGGGCAAGAAGGCTAGCTCCGTTGCCTTGGCGGCTTCTGTGAAGTTGGCTGAAGACACGGCATTGAGGCACAAAGAAAGCTACGTCACGACCTACCGGGAAGTGATGCGTCTCAGGGAGGAGTTAGAGTCGGCCCGGGTTGATTATGCCGAGCTCCAGGGTCACCTTGTAGGCAGCGTAAATGCTGCTTATGAGAACCTGAAGGAGCAGGTTCGGGTTCTTGCCCCTGAGGTCGACCTTGCTCTATTTAGTCTGGATAATGTTATGAAGGATGACAAGATTGTCCTTGACGACCCTGATGATGATGATGTTGAGCCTCCCTCTGTGCCTGCCGCCAAAGCTTCTGTTGTGCCGACTTCTTCAGCTCCTTCCTCTGAGGTCGTTCGTCCTGAATCCGATCCTGATTGCCAAATCTTGAACAGGGATGACGGGACAGTGGATGCCGTGCCTCTTCAGACTCGCCCTCCTTCACCCCGTGCTGATGCTGCCGAGAAGCCTTCGGATCTTATCTGAATTTTCTAATTGGTTGTGTAGATAGCCCGGCTTGTGGGCCTTTAATTTTTTTTTTTTTTGTAAATGATGTTTCTAACTTTTGCTACACTTCTGGTTGCTTGTTTAGCAACTTTATTTTGAAAAACAAAGTAATTTCCAAGCTCTTGGAGCTGGTTTTGGTAGCCTCTTGAGTTTGCTATTATTATAACTTGTGTTTTTTGTAATATGTCTGTCTGCACTCGTCTTGGTACCTTTCTAGGTTTTGGGAGTGTTGGGGCTTTCGTTTGTCTGACCTCTTCGGATTGGCTTGATTCCTTTGAGCCTTTGCCTGATGTTATTTCCAGTAATTCCTTTTATTTGGACCTTGTTCAGGTCTTTATTAGGAATTACTTTGCATAATGCTAAGGTTTTCGGGAGGCCGATCTCGTCATGTCGGTTCTGTCCAAGTTGTTGTTAATAACCCTCTTTTTTGGACCTTGCTTAGATCTTTTTCAGGGGCTACTTTTATAACTTTTATGTTTTGGGGGCCGACTTCATCATGTCGGGCCCTTCCAAGTTATTTTTATAATCCTCTTTCTTGGACCTTGTTCAGATCTCTTTCAGGGATTATTTTTATAACTTTTATGTTTTGGGCCGACTTCATCATGTCGGGCCCTTCTAAGTTATTTTTGTAATCCTCTTTCTTGGACCTTGTTCAGATCTCTTTCAGGGATTATTTTTATAACTTTTATGTTTTGGACCGACTTCATCATGTCGGGCCCTTCTAAGTTATTTTGTAATCCTCTTTCTTGGACCTTGTTCAAGTCTCTTTCAGGGATTACTTTTATAACTTTTGTGTTTTGGGCCGACTTCATTATGTCGGGCCCTTCTAAGTTATTTTTGTAATCCTCTTTGTTGGACCTTGTTCAGGTCTCTTTCAGGGATTACTTTTATAAATTTTATGTTTTGGGCCGACTTCATTATGTCGAGCCCTTCTAAGTTATAGTAATCCTCTTTTATAGGGCTGGCCAGACCTCTTTCCAGGAATTTACTTATAACTTTGGTTTTTGCGACTGGTCTGACATCTTTACGTCATCCAGTCTTTAAGTTATTTTTTAGCAATCCATTTTATTAATACCTCGTCAGGTCCTTTCTATAGATCACTTTCGATAACTTCTTACATTATTCTATTTTCATCTTTGCCGATTTTGTAGGAATTGGGTTTAATCCTCGTTTGGTCGACCTTTTAATGAATTTGGTTTTCATCTCTGTTGGTCTTTATCGTGATCGTGTAGTGAATTTGATTATTCACTTTCTGCCTATATGTAGCTTTATAATCGGACGATGAATGTTTCAGATTAATGCAGCTTGAGAATTTGTAGAAGATCTAAACATATTTTATTCAAAAGAAAATGCAAATATATACATGCGGGAGTTTTATCCCTCTAAGTCGGGCGATTTGTAGGTCTTGGCTTGGCGTCTCATTAAAAAACCTTTTCAGGAAAAAGAGTGCGCCTTATCCTAAGATCCTTTATCATCCCTAACTATAGTACCTTCTTAGGTTGCAGGCGTGCCATGACCTAGGAAGCTCTCACCCATCGAGTTCGGACAGTCTTTAATAGCCCTTTCTGTTCATACCATGGGTCGAGCTATCCGACCCGGGATATTTTAACGACATGGCGACCGACCTCTTCAGGTCCGCCTACCCGATCTCTTCTTAAAGAGATCGGCCAAATCAATAGGAAAGCCTAGTAAAGGGCCCAAATAGAGGAACACGATCCACATCCAAAGGCAATCCAAGTCTATAGAGATAAAGGCGGTTCCCTCAAAGATAAGCTGACTTCACTCAAGATAAAGATAAGATAAGATAAGATAACTAACTTATCTTATCAGCAAGGTCAGCCTACACTACTATAAATACACTGGAGCACCCAGGTATAACTCATACTCTGATTCTACATAACACCTGTTTAATGCCCATGCTAACTTAAGCATCGGAGTCTCTTGCAGGTACCCCCTACCCTCCGGTGACGGAGGATCAGCAGTCCAACCAGTCCAACGAGTCGGACACGACAGCTCCGGTCGTCTCCTATCAGCCGGACACGTCGGTACCGATCCGTACAGAGGATCTTAACCGAGATCGACCTCCAGTTTCAGGTAACCCTCGGAACATTGGCGCCGTTGCCGGGGACCTGGAAGTCATCCCAAACACCATGGCGGACGACATTGACAATGACCACGATTCAGATCTAGAAAACAGAACACCGCACAAAAACGCGGACACCACACCGAAAGATACCTCGGAATCCAACGGAGATAAAAATTCAGCAAACCCGGGAGCAATAGAAGCACTTCAAGATCGCTTGAAGCAACTTGAAAAAGAAACCCAACAACAACGAGAAATCGAAAAGGATCTACAAAGAGAGGTACGGTGACGTCGAGAATTGGAAAAAAAATTACAACAATTAGAAGCCGATCTCAAATCGAAGGCCCCTCGGATCACTCCTGAGGAAAGCTCACACAAAGAACAGGATCCATTACCAGGGAGATCATGAAAACCAAAATCCCAAAGGACTTCAAACTCCCAGATATGACTTTATATGACGGTACCACAGATCCCAACCACCATCTCAGCAATTTCAGAAGCAGAATGTACCTTACCGACACCTCAGACGCCGTTCGCTGCAAAGCTTTCCCAACAACTCTCATGAAGACAGCAATCCGATGGTTCGATAACTTACCTCTAAAGTCCATCTCAAACTTCGATGACCTGGCCAAAAAGTTTCTGGCCAAATTCTCCATCCAGAAAGATAAGGCCAAGCACGCCCCCAGTCTACTAGGGATCAAGCAAGGAGATCGGGAGAGCCTCCGCAACTACATGGAAAGATTCAACAAAACATGCATGGACATACAAAGCTTACCAACAGAGGCCGCCATCATGGGACTCATCAATGGCCTACAAGAAGGACCATTTAGCCAATCTATATCAAAGAAGTACCCTACCTCATTAGACGAAGTACAGGAGCGAGCAGAAAAATACATCAACATGGAAGAAAACGCTCGGTTGGGAGAAACCTCAAAATCTGGGAACCCCTACCGGAATAAAGACAAGGAATCCAAAAAGAAAGAAGATCGACAGGGGGAGAAAATCAAAAAGTACCATAATTACACTCCTCTCAGGGCATCCTTGGTCGACGTGTACAAAGAAGTCTACCATATAGAGAAAATCCCCCAGCGCGACCACTCAAAGGCAAAAGGGGAGGGGGAAACCAGAAGGAATATTGTGAATACCATCGAGTTCGAGGGCACTCCACCAACGAGTGCTTCGACTTAAAGAATATTATAGAAAAATTGGTGAGAGAAGGAAGATTAGATCGATTTCTGGCTACCCGAGATGATGACCAAAGAAAAGACAAAGGGACGAGGACGACGGACGAACTGAACGATCACCTCGGACACCAGAAAGACACGTCCACATGATACACGGCGGATTCACAGGAGGAGGGATCTCCAAATCATCTCGAAAAAGATATCTCAAAGAAGTATATCATGTCGAGGGAAAGGAGGAAGCACCCAACATCCCTGCGATAACATTCACTAAAGAGGACGCATCTGGCATCATCTCGGGACACGATGATCCCATGGTCATCACTGTCATACTGGCAAACGCCAATCTACATCGCACATTAGTGGACCAAGGGAGTTCTGCCGACATCTTATTCAAAACAGCCTTCGACAAACTCGGCTTAGACAAAAAAGGAGCTTAGAGCATACCTGAACAGTCTGTTCGGATTAGGGGATACCCCAGTACAACCATTGGGATACGTATCCCTACACACAACCTTCGGAAAAAGGAACCAATCTCGGACCCTCAAAATAGACTACATTGTGGTCGACGTAAGTTCAGCCTACAATGCTCTAATAGGTCGGACAACACTTAATCAACTCGGCGCAATAGTCTCAACTCCACATCTATGCATGAAATTCCCAACCACAGAGGGGATAGCCACGATAAAAGCAGATCAAAAGATGGCACGCCGCTGTTATAACGAAAGTCTAAACCTTAGAGGCAGGGGAGAAGAGTTTCATACAATTGAACTGGGCAGAGTCCAGTGATGAGAAGAACTCCGTCCACAGCCAGAAGGCGAGATAGAGACGATTCAAATCGGAGACACCTCGGACAAAATGACCAATATTGGCACGACCCTAAGAGGAGACTCAAAAGAATTACTGATACAATTCTTACGAGATAATATCGATCTCTTCGCATGGAAAGCCGCAGACATGCCAGGCATAGATCCTAAGCTAATGTGCCACAAGTTGGCAGTCTACCCAGGATCTCGGCCGGTGTAGCAGAGACGAAGGAAACTCGGGCCAGAACGATCCAAAGCTGTGGAAGAAAAAGTACAAGCACTACTGGAGGCAGGATTTATAAGAGAAGTCAAGTACCCACTATGGCTAGCCAACGTCGTCTTGGTGAAAAAATCAAATGGGAAGTGGAGAATGTGCACCGATTACACCGATCTCTCAACAAAGCCTGCCCAAAAGATCCATACCTACTCCCAAGCATCGACGCTCTGGTAGATGCTTCCTCCGGATACAGATACCTCTCGTTTATGGACGCATACTCGGGATACAACCAAATCCCCATGTATCCACCAGATCAGGAAAAGACCTCGTTCTTAACACCAAAGGAAAACTACTGCTACATCGTGATGCCTTTCAGTCTCAAGAACGCAGGAGCTACTTATCAAAGGCTAATGAATAAAGTCTTCTCAGATCACATCGGAAAAATTATGGAAGTTTATGTGGAAGACATGTTGATAAAGACACGAACCGAAGATACATTATTATCCGACCTGGCTCAAGTGTTTGACACCATAAGGAAACACAACATGCGACTCAATCCCGCAAAATGTACCTTCGCAGTAGAAGCAGGCAACTTCTTAGGTTTCATGCTCACACAAAGGGGAATTGAAGCAAATCCAGACAAATGTCAAGCCATACTCAACATGAAGACCCCAACCTGTGTCAAAGAAGTACAACAACTCAACGGGAGATTGGCCGCCCTATCCCGATTCTTAGTAGGAGCTGCGATAAGATCTCTCCCCTTCTATGCTACTTTAAGAAAGGGAAAACAGTTTGAATGGACGACAGAATGTGAGCAAGCCTTCCAAGACTTTAAGGAGTTCTTAGGACGGCCACCTATCCTATCTCGACCACGAGAAGGAGAACCGCTCATATTATATCTCGCAGTAGGGAGCCGGGCAATAGCCTCAGCACTAGTCAGAGAAGACAAAAATGGGCAACAACCCGTCTACTTCATTAGCAAGGCACTACAAGGATCCGAGCTGAACTACCAGAAAATAGAAAAATTTGCCTATACTCTTATCCTAACATCTCGACGACTCCGGCCGTACTTCCCGGCTCACACCATTAAGGTTCGAACTAACCAGCCCATAAAAAGAATATTACAGAAAACAGATCTAGCAGGCAGAATTCTACAATGGGCAGTCGAGTTGTCAGAGTTTGACCTCCAATATGAAGCTCGGACGGCCATCAAATCACAGTATCTGGCCGACTTTATCGCAGAATTCACAGACGCCCTAGAAACCCCCACAGAATGGAATCTTTACATGGACGGTTCTTCAAATAAAACTGGAAGCGATGCGGGCGTGATAATAGAAAGCAACCAAGGAACCCAAGTTGAGCTCTCCCTCAAGTTCGGGTTCCCGGCCACAAACAACCAGGCGGAATATGAAGCATTATTAGCTGGTTTGAAGCTGGCTAAAGAGGTCGGAGCATAAAAACTCAACATTTACAGCGATTCACAAGTGGTCACATCACAAATAACAGGGAGCTACCAAGCCAAAGATCCCACCATGAAAAAGTATTTGGATAAAACCAAGGAATAGCTCGGACAAATTGGGGAGTATAAGATCTGACACATACCCCGCGAACAAAATGCCCGAGCTGATGCACTCTCAAAACTAGCCAGCACCAAACCAGGGGGCAACAATAGAAGCCTCATCCAGGAAATGTTACAGAACCCGTCAATCTCGGAAGAGGAAAAAGTCCTGACTATAACAAATCAGGACCAAGGATGGATGACCCCCATAATCAACTACCTCAAAACAGGAACGCTCCCTACAGAAGAAAAGGAGGCAAAGAGGTTAAAAAGGGAGGCACAGTACTACACCATCATAAACAACATCCTATACAAAAGAGGAACCTCAATACCTTTACTAAAATGCGTGCCGACCTCCAACACAAGGGAAGTGCTAGAAGAAATACACGGCGGCATTTGTGGCAATTATCTCGGAGCACGAGCTCTCACCAAAAAGATACTCCGAGCAGGATTTTATTGGCCAACTCTACAGAAAGAAGCCACAGAATTTGTAAAGACATGTCCACCATGTCAGAAACATGCCAACTTTCACATCGCCCCTCCAGAAGAACTCATCAGTGTGACCTCGCCTTGGCCGTTTGCAAAATGGGGACTCGATCTCCTCGGCCCCTTCCCACAGGGATCAGGACAAGTTAAATTCCTCATAGTAGGGGTAGATTACTTTACAAAGTGGATTGAGGCAGAGCCCCTAGCCAATGCCACCGCTCAAAGAAGACGGAAATTCTTATATAGAAACATTGTCATGAGGTTCGGGGTTCCATATTCAATAACCACAGACAATGGCACTCAATTCACAGACGCAGGCTTCAGAAAACTAGTAGCTGACTTGAATATAAAGCACCAGTACACCTCCATTGAACATCCACAAGCCAATGAACAGGCCGAAGCTGCTAACAAAGTCATATTGGCCGGATTAAAACGGAGATTACAAGATGCAAAAGGAGCCTGGGCAGAAGAGCTTCCACAGGTCCTATGGGCATATCGAACAACGCCACATTCCACCACGAAGGAATCTCCCTTCCGATTAACATACGGAATAGAGGCGATGATCCCAGTAGAGATCGAGGAAGGGTCACCTAGAGTAGTTCACTACAATGAGGAAGCAAACTCCCAACTTCAGAGAGAAGAACTCGACTTGTTACCCGAGATCCAGGAAAGAGCTCGGATCAGGGAAGAAGCTCTAAAGCGCCGAATGGCTTCCAGATATAATCAAAAAGTAGTTCCAAGAAGTTTTGTAGAAAATGATCTCATCCTAATCCGAAATGATATCGGAACAACTCGACCAGGAGAAGGAAAGCTGGCAGCAAACTGGAAAGGACCCTACCGAGTTGTAGAAGTACTTGGAAAGGGCTACTACAGACTGTCTGAACTCGATGGACGAGAACTTCCCAGGTCATGGCACGCTTGCAACCTAAGAAGGTACTACAGTTAAAAAGAGATAAAAGATCTCATCATTGGATGCACTCTTTTTCCTGAAAAGATTTTTTAATGAGGCATCAAGTTGAGACTCAGACAATCCCATATGTATCTATTTGCACTTTTCCTTTAAATAAAATACATTTTAGATATTCTACAAAGATTTCAAGACGCATTAATCTTAAGCATTCATCGTCCAATTATAAAGCAACAGATCGGCAGAAAGTGAAAAAGAATTTCACTGCACGATCACGATAAAGACAACCGTCCAATAAAGGTGAAAATGCGATTCACCCAAAGGACGATCTAGAGATGACAACCACTTTCTACAAATCAGCAAAGATGAACACAGAATAATGTAAGAAGTTATCGAAAGTGATCTAAAAAAGAACCTGACGAAGTCTTACGGATCGCTAAAATAATAACTTAAAGACTGGTTGAACATTAAGAAGTCGAACCAAGTCAAACCAAGTTATAAGTAAACCCTGGAAAGAGGTCTGGCCAACCCTATTAAAGAGGATTACTTTAACTTAGAAGGGCCCGACATAACCAAGTCGGCCCAAAACGAAAAGTTATCAAAGTAGTCCCTAAAAGAGATCTGACAAAGATCCAAGAAAGAGGACTACAAAAAATAACTTAAAGGAGACCGACATAACCAAGTCGGACTCCTACTACTAAAAAGTTATCAAAGTAGTCCCTGAAAGAGATCTGACAAAGATCCAAGAAAGAGGACTACAAAAAATAGCTTAAAGGAGACCGACATAACCAAGTCGGACTCCTACTACTAAAAAGTTATCAAAGTAGTCCCTGAAAGAGATCTGACAAAGATCCAAGAAAGAGGACTACAAAAAATAACTTAAAGGAGACCGACATAACCAAGTCGGACTCCTACTACTAAAAAGTTATCAAAGTAGTCCCTAAAAGAGATCTGACAAAGATCCAAGAAAGAGGACTACAAAAAATAACTTAAGGGAGACCGACATAACCAAGTCGGACTCCTACTACTGAAAAATTATCAAAGTAATCCCTGAAAAAGACCCGACAAAGGTCCAGAAAAGAGGATTACAATAACAAAGGGGACCAACGCAAAGGAATCGGTCACAAATACAGAAAACCGAGAAATAAGTTGGACCCCACAATCACAACCTCAAAGGATTCAAGCTACAAACAACAAAATAACCCAAGGAGGTCGAGCTGCAAGATATCGCACATCAGCAGAAAACAGAAAAAATGTCAAAACAAAAGGCATTATATAAAATCTACAAAAGTTATAAAAGCCTCGAAGGCCAGCAAAATCTAAGGATGGCGAGCTACCTTTTTTTTGTTTTTCAAAATAAAAGTTGCTAGAAAAGCAACTAGGAAAGCGTCAGTAAATAAATAAAAAAGTTTTAAAAGCCCACAAGCCGGGCCAACTACAGGAAAGAGATCAGCAAGCATCAGGAGCCTTCTTGGCAGCATCAGGACAAGGAGAAGGAGGACGAGTCTGGATCGGCACAGCGTCCACAGTTCCATCCTCCCGGTTTAGAATTTGGCAATCTGAGTCAGGCGCAGCAGGAGGAACCGAAGAAGTCGACACTTTGGCAGAGGACGCAGGGGGAGGAACAACCTCATCATCATCATCATCATCGGGAACAATCTTGCCATCTCTGACAACGTTGTCCAGGCTAAAAGAGGTGAGATCGGCCTCGGGAGCAATGACCCAAACTTGCTCCCTCAAGTTCTCATAAGCAGCAGTCACGCTGCCAACGAGATGACTTTGGAGCTCAAAGTAATCTTCCCGAACACTGTCGAGCTCCCCCCTCAGGCGCAGCACCTCCCGATAAGATGTAACGTAACTCTCCTTATGCATCAGGACTGCGTCCTCAACCAACCTCAAAGAAGCCGCTAGTGATTGAGAACTCGCCTCCTCGTTCTTCAAGTCCTTCTCCAGCTTGGCTACCTTCATCTCAAGTTCCTCCTTCAACTCCTTCATCCGATCAAACTCTTGTTTCGCCTCCTCCATAAACGCTTTAGTGGCGTGGAGAGGGAGATTCTGAGCAGTCCGATATATGGCAGCCGCCATATATGCCATCTTCACGTGATTACAGGCCATAAATTCCAAGTGACGGAGGATGGACACATCGTCCATAGAGAGAGCGCCGTAGGGACCGATTTGCTGATCCACAAATTCAATGGCATTAAAATCAGGAGCATCGAGGTCAAAGGGCTCAGCAGTCTTTTGTTTTTTATTAGGAGGAGCAACAGAGGGAGCAGCAGAAATGGGGTGAGGATCCACCAAACGGACTCGGGGTGTAGGGATCACCTTCTTCACCCCGGGAGAACTCGGCACTGATGGCTTCTCGCGCACTTGGGAGGACCCCTCCCCAGCCGCTTTGGCTGCAACATTTTTGGCAGCAGTCGCCCTCTGTGCCCTCTTAAAAGCTTTCATGGATTCACTGTTCTTCATTGCCTCTGTAAATAAAACAGAAAATTCAGCTACAAGTCGGACAAGTCGGAAAGACAGCTACAAGCAACATAAACAAGATAATAAAAGAAACACAAAGATACCCAGTTCAGTTTGAAGAAGAGAAGGATTGGTTAGAAATTTCTTTGTGTCAAGATGGGGAGGTTGACCCCAGCGTTCTTCCAAGATAGTCACAAAGGCTCGCTCAGCCTCATCCAACATTTCCCATGAATACCTGGAGACCCTCACGTCTTTTTGCCATTCCAAGGGAAAAGCAGGTTCGTCATTCTCATCCAGAAAAAAGGGCCAAGCTCCTTCAACAGCTCGGACCTTGAAAAAGTAGTTTTTAAAATCACGGAACGACTCGTCAAACATGGAAAAAACTTTCTTTCCTTGGGTAGAACGAAAGGAGACCCAAGCTGACTTCTTTTTTATCACACCGGGCTTAGTCAAGACGAACAGATAGAAAAAGAGAGATTGGGAAGCAGGAATACCAAAATCATTGCACAACAATTGGAAAATTTTAATAAAACCCCAGGAATTGGGGTGAAGTTGAGAAGGGGCAACATTAAGAGACCATAACAGGTCGGTTTCAAATTGGGTAAAAGGAAGGGTGATACCCAGTTGACCAAAGAAAAAATCATAAGCATAAAAGAAAGGGCGACCATCAACAACCCGAGTTGAAAAGCAGACTCTCTCGTCAGAAGAAGGAGGGACAAGTTCATAGTTCTTCTCATCACCAGAATTACTACAGACACTATGAAATTGCCTAAGCTGAGCACAAAATTTAGAATCAACCAGCGATACACACATGAGAACCATGGAGTCCACCCAATCGGCCATACCCGCGGGAACCTGGGAAGGCATCTCTACAACGTTATTTCGGGAAGACATGAGGTCAACTAAACCCTACAAAAAGAAAAGAAGAACGGATTAATTAAAAATATCCCGGACAGGGAGCAAAACATCTCGACGGGCGGATAAACAAAAAAGGGAAAACCCCAAGACTCAAGACAAAAAGTCTTGGGGCATCCCTTGGAGGCAGTAAACAAGCAAGGTCTTTAAGTTATTTCTACAGCCTACATCCCGGCACTCATCAAAATAAAATCCAGAAAGAAAACAAAGGAAGAAAAAATGCAAAAAGGTCCACCCTCCTATAGTTTATCAGCAGAAAGCACTTTTTCTACAGTCTATCAGAAATTCCAAAAAGGGCCAAGCAGAAAAATAGCAAAGACGCAAACTTTTTCGAAATCAAGCAAAAAATCATCAGCGGAGAACAAGCATCAACATCGAACACTCCAAAAATCGTCAAAGATGCAACCTTTTCCAGAATCAAACAAAGTCATCATTCCAAAGCTTCAAATACAAAAGCATTCACAAAATATGCAAAGTTCTTAAAGTATCAAGCAACAGAGGGAGAAACTACAAGACACACAGTGATCAGCAAAAAGACAGAAAGATCCAAACTTTCTCAAAATAGACACAAAAATGGCGTAGAGAAAGGAAGGAAGAAAAATTGAACCTGGAGAAATAGAAGAAAGACCGTAAAAGAAAGCCGAAGAGCAGAAGCAAAACCACCCCCTCAAAGCAGAAATTGCGAAAGAAACAGAAAATGAGATAGTAAAGGGAGAAGTTACGAAGAGGAGCGAAGAAGAGAAACCGTTTTTTGATTGAGAAATTCAAAATAAAAGCCAAAGAGAAAACGAGGGCAATTAATAACCAATTAATGAAGGCATTAAACCCTCTCACGTTCCCAAGAACAAAGCGCTGATATAAAAGCGCGCGCTTTTAGAAGAAAACGTTCTACATTCAAAAGCTCTACGAAGAAAGGAATCGACAAAAGTGCTCGAGTCCGACTTCGCTGTAAAAAGTTCGAAGTCAAAAAACTCAACTTCAAAGCAGAAGACTGAGCTCAAGCAGGGACACTGTTCATACCATGGGTCGAGCTATCCGACTTGGGATGTTTTAACGACATGGTGACCGACCTCTTCAGGTCCGCCTACCCGACCCCTTCTTAAAGAGATCGGCCAAATCAACAGAAAAGCCCAGTAAAGGGCCCAAATAGAGGAACACGATCCACATCCAAAGGCAATCCAAGCCTATAGAGATAAAGGCGGTTCCCTCAAAGATAAGCTGACTTCACTCAAGATAAAGGTAAGATAAGATAAGATAAGATAACTAACTTATCTTATCAGCAAGGTCAGCCCACACTACTATAAATACACTGGAGCACCCAGGTATAACTCATACTCTGATTCTACATAACACCTGTTTAATGCCTATGCTAACTTAAGCATCGGAGTCTCTTGCAGGTACCCCCCACCCTCCACTGACGGAGGATCAGTAGTCCAACCAGTCCAACGAGTCGGACACGACAGCTCTGGTCGTCTCCTATCAGCCGGACACGTCGGTACCGATCCATACAGAGGATCTCAACCGAGATCGACCTCCAGTTTCAGGTAACCCTCGGAACACTTTCCAAGTACTTCTATGACTCGGTAGGGTCCTTTCCAGTTTGTTGTCAGCTTTCCTTCTCCAGGGCGAGTTGCTCCGAGATCATTTCGGATTAGGATGAGGTCGTTCTCAGTAAAAACTTGCTGTACTACCTTTTGATTGTATCTCGAAGCCATTCAACGTTTTAATACTTCTTTCCTGATCCGAGCTCTTTCTTGGACTTCCAGAAGTAGGTCGAGTTCTTCCCTTTGAAGTTGGGAGTTGACTTCTTCATTATAGTGGATCACTCTAGGCGACCCTTCTTCAATCTCTACTGGGATCATTGCCTCCATTCCGTACGCTAATCGAAAGGGTGATTACTTTGTGGTGGAATGTGGCGTTGTTCGATATGCCCATAGGACCTGTGGGAGCTCCTCAGCCCAGGCTCCCTTTGCGTCCTGTAATCTCTGTTTTAGCCCAGCCAATATGACTTTGTTGGCAGCTTCAGCTTGTCCATTGGCTTGGGGATGTTCTACAGAAATGAATTGTTGTTTTATGTTCAAGTCGGCCACTAACTTTCTGAAGCCTGCATCTGTGAATTGGGTGCCATTGTCTATGGTGATGGAGTACAGAACCCAGAACCTTGTGACAATGTTTCTATATAGGAATTTTTGACTTCTTTGAGCAGTGGCATTAGCTAGGGGCTCTGCCTCGATCCACTTTGTGAAGTAGTCTACCCCTACTCTGAGGAATTTAACTTGTCCCGATCCTGAGGGAAGGGTCCGAGAAGGTCGAGTCCCCATTTTGCGAATGGCCAAGGTGAGGTCACGCTGATGAGTTCCTCTGGCAGGGCAATATGAAAGTTGGCATGTTTCTGACATGGTAGACATGTCTTTACGAACTCTGTGGCTTTCTTTTGTAGAGTTGGCCAATAAAATCTTGTCCGGAGTACTTTTTTGATAAGTGCTTGCGCTCCGAGATGATTGCCACAGATGCCGCTGTGTACTTCTTCTAGAACTTCCTTTGTGTTGGAAGTCGACACATATTTTAACAATGGTATTGAAATCCCTCTTTTTTATAGAGTATTATTTATGATAGTCTAGTACTGTGCCACCCTTTTAAACCTCTTTGCCTCTTTTTTATCTGTGGGGAGTGTCTCTGTTTTGAGGTAGTTAATTATGGGAGTCATCCATCCTTGATCCTGACCTGTTATGGTTAGAACTTTTCTGCTTCCGAGATTGACGGGTTTTGCAGCATCTCTTAGATGAGGCTTCTATTGTTGCCCCCTGGTTTGGTGCTGGCTAGTTTTGAGAGTGCATCAGCTCGGGCATTCTGTTCTCGGGGTATGTGGCGGACCTCATATTCTTCGAGTTGTCCGAGCTGTTCCTTGGTTTTGTCTAGGTACTTTTTCATGGTAGAATCTTTGGCTTGGTAGCTCCCTGTGATTTGCGAAGTGACCACTTATGAGTCACTGAAGATGGTAAGCTTTTGAGCTCCAACCTCTCTAGCCAGCTTCAAACCAGCTAGTAGTGCTTCATATTCCGCTTGGTTGTTTGAGGCAGGGAACCTGAATTTGAGGGAGAGTTCGATTTGGGTTCCTTGGTCGCTTTCAATTATCACACTCGCACCGCTTCCAGTTTTATTTTAGGAACCATCCATGTAGAGATTCCATTATGTGGGATCTTCGGGGTGTTTGTAAATTCTGCAATGAAGTCGGCCAGGTATTGTGATTTGATGGCTGTCCGAGCTTCGTATTGAAGGTCGAATTCGGATAACTCGACTGCCCATTGCAAGATTCTGCCTGCTAGGTCTGTTTTCTGCAAAATCCCTTTTATGGGCTGATTGGTCCGAACCCTAATAGTGTGAGCTTGGAAGTATGGACGAAGTCGTCGAGATGTTAGTATGAGAGCGTAGGCAAATTTTTCTATTTTTTGGTAGTTCAGCTCGGATCCTTGTAATGCTTTACTGATGAAGTATACGGGTTGTTGTCCACTGTCATCTTCTCAAACTAGTGCTGAGGCTACTGCCCGACTTCCTACCGCGAGGTACAATATGAGTGGTTCTCCTTCCCGTGACCGAGTTAGGATAGGTGGTTGTCCCAGGAATCTTTTGAAATCTTGGAAGGCTTGCTCACACTCTATTGTCCACTCAAACTTCTTTCCCTTCCTTAGAGTGGCGTGAAGGGGAGAGATCTTATTGCCGATCCGGCTAGAAATCTGGACAAGGCTGCCAACCTCCCGTTGAGTTGTTGTACCTCTTTGACACAAGTCGGGCTCTTCATGTCGAGTATGACCCGGTATTTATCCGGATTTGCCTCGATTCCTCTTTGTGTGAGCATAAAACCCAAGAATTTTCCAGCTTCTACTGCGAAGGTGCATTTTGCAGGATTGAGTTGCATGCCATGCCTTCTTATAGTGTCGAATACTTGGGTCAGTTCGGACAATAGCGTCTCTGCACTTTGTGTTTTTATTAACATGTCGTCCACATAGACTTCCATGATTTTTCCGATGTGATCCGTAAAGACCTTATTCATTAATCTCTGATAAGTAGCTCTCGTGTTTTTAAGACCAAAAGGCATGACGATGTAGTAGTAGTTTGCTTTTGGGGTTAAGAATGAAGTTTTTCCTTGGTCGGGTGGATACATTGGGATTTGATTGTATCCCAAATATGCATCCATAAACGAGAGGTATTTATATCTAGAGGAGGCATCTACCAGAGCATCGATACTTGGGAGTGAATAAGGATCTTTTGGGCAGGCTTTGTTGAGATCAGTGTAGTCAGTGCACATTCGCCACTTCCCATTTGATTTTTTCACCAAGACGACGTTAGCTAGCCATAGTGGGTACTTGACTTCTCTTATGAATCTTGCCTTCAGTAGAGCTTGTACCTGCTATTCCAAAGCTTGGGATCGTTCTGGCCCGAGCTTTTTTTGTCTCTGTTGTACTGGCCGAGATCCTGGGTAGACCGCCAACTTGTGGCACATTAATTTGGGGTCTATGCCTGGCATGTCTGCAGCCTTCCATGCAAAGAGGTCGACGTTATCTCGTAAGAACTGTACGAGTGATTCTTTTATGTCTCCTTTTAGGATCATACCAATATTGGTTATTTTGTCCGGGATGTCTCCGATCTGGACTTTATCTACTTCCCCTTCGGGTTGTGGGTGGAGTTTTTCCCGTCTCTGAACTCCACCGAGATCGATTGTGTGGAATTCTTCTCTTCTGCTTCTGAGGTTTAGACTTTCGTTGTAACAGCGGCGCGCCGTCTTCTGGTCTGCTTTTATTGTAGCTATCCCTTCTACAGTTGGGAATTTCATGCATAGATGTGGAGTTGAGACTATTGCGCCGAGATGATTTAATGTTGTCCGACCTATTAAGGCATTGTGGGCTGAACTCACGTCGACCACGATGTAGTCTATCTTGAGTGTTCTTGACTGGTTTCCTTTTCCGAAGGTTGTGTGTAGTGAGATGTATCCAAGTGGTTGAACTGGGGTATCTCCCAGTCTGAACAGGCTGTTCGGATATGCTCTAAGTTCTTTTTCTTCCAGGCCGAGCTTGTCGAAGGCAGTTTTGAACAAGATGTCGGCGGAGCTCCCTTGGTCTATCAGTGTGCGGTGGAGATTTGCATTTGCCAGTATAATAGTAATGACCATGGGATCGTCGTGTCCTGAGATGATACCGGATGCGTCTTCTTTGGTGAAAGTAATTACGGGGATGTCGGGTGCTTCCTCCTTCCCCTCAACATAATGTACTTCTTTAAGATATCTTTTGCGAGATGATTTGGAGATTACACCTCCCACAAATCCGTCGTGTATCATGTGGATGTGTCTTTCTGGTGTACGCAGTGATCGCTCGGCTCGTCCGACATCTTCGTCCCTTTTTTCTTTTTCTTTGCTCATCGTCCCGGGTGGCCAGGTATCGATCTAATTTCCCTTCTCTTACTAGTTTTTCTATGACATTCTTTAAGTCAAAACATTCGTTGGTGAATGCCCGCGGATTCGATGGTATTCACAATATTCGGTCTGATTTCCTCCTCCTTTTTTGCCTTTGAATGGTCGAGCTGGGGGTATTTTTTCAGTGTAGCAAACTTCTCTGTAGACATCCACAAGGGACACCCGAAGAGGGGTGTAATTGTGGTATTTTTTTATTTTATCCCCATGTCGATCTTCCTTCTTTTTGGACTCTTTATCCTTATCCCGGGAGGGATAGGTGAATCCGGATTTTGAGGTCTCTCCTAGTCGAGAGTTTTCCTCCATGTTGATGTACTTCTCTGCTCGTTCTTGCACTTTGTTCAGAGATGTGGGGTATTTTTTCGATATAAATTGGCTAAAAGGTCCCTCTTGCAAGCCATTGATGAGGCCCATAATGGCAGCCTTTGTTGGTAAGCTTTGTATGTCCAGACATGTTTTGTTGAATCTTTCCATGTAATTGCGAAGACTTTCCCGATCTCCTTGCTTGATTCCTAATAGACTTGGGGCGTGCTTAGCCTTATCTTTTTGGATGGAGAATTTGGCCAGAAACTTCTTGGCTAAGTCGTCGAAGCTTGAGATGGACCTAGGAGGTAGATTGTCGAACCATCTAATTGCTTTCTTTGTTAAAGTAGTTGGAAAGGCTTTGCAGCGAACTGCATCTGAGGCGTCGGTGAGGTACATTCTACTTCTGAAATTGCTGAGATGATGGCCGGGATCTGTAGTGCCATCGTACAAAGTCATATCCAGAAGTTTAAAGTCTTTTGGGATTTTGGTCTTCATGATCTCCTTGGTAAATGGATCTTGATCCTTGCGGGAGCTATCCTCATGAGAGGATCGATTATCTTTGGCCTTGAGATCGGCTTCGAGTTTTAGGAGTTTGTCCTCCAATTCCCGGCGTCGCCTTATTTCCCTTTGTAGGTCTTTCTCAGCCTCCCGTTGATGTAGGGCTTCTTTTTCAAGTTGTTTTAAACGGTCTTGAAGCGCCTCCATGGCTCCCACGTTTGGAGAATTCTTTTCGTTGTTAAGTTGAGGAGTATCCTTTGGTGTAGTGTCCGCATTTTTGTGCGGCATTCTATCCTCTAGATTTGAATCGTGGTCATTGTCATGGTCATCCGCCATGGTGATGGGATGACTTGTTCGATCCCCGGCAACGACGCCAATGTTCCGTGGGTTACCTGAAACTGTAGGTCGATCTCGAACGAGATCTTCTGTATTGGTCGGAGATAACGTGTCCGGCTGGTGGGTGGCGGCCGGAGCTGTCGTGTCCGACTTGTGGGACTGGCTGCACTGCTGATCCTTCATCACCGGAGGGTGGGGGGTACCTGCAAGGGACTCTGATGCTTAAGTTAGCAAGGGTATTAACAGGTTTTTTGTAGAATCAGAGTAGAGTTATACATGGGTGCTCCAGTGTATTTATAGAGGTGTGGAGTGACCTTTTTAGATAAGATAAGTTAGTTATCTTATATTATCTTATCTTTGAGTGAGGTCAGCTTATCTTCATGGGAACCGCCCTTATCTCTATAGGCTTGGGCTGCCTTTGAATTTGGGTCGTGTTCCTCTATTCGGGCCCTTTGTTTGGGCTTTCTTGGTAATTTTGCCGAGCTCTTTGAGAAGAGGTCGGATAGTCGGACCGGAAGAGGTCGGTTGCCTTGTCGCTAAACATCCCGGGTCGGATAGCACAACCCAGGGTATGAACAAGATCCTACCATGAAAAATACCTTGACAAAACCAAAGAACAGCTCGTACAATTTAAGGGATATGAGGTCCGACACATACCTAGGGAGCAGAATGCCCGAGCTGATGCACTTTCAAAATAAGCCAGCACCAAACCAGGGGGCAACAATAGAAGTCTCATCCAAGAAACACTCCGAAGCCCATCGAGCTTGGAAGAAGAAAAGATCCTAGCTATATCAGAACAGGATCAAGGATGGATGACTCCCATAATCAAATACCTCAAGTCAGAAACACTTTCCGCAGACAAAAATGAGGCAAAAAGGCTAGTACGAGAAGCACAGTACAACACCATAATACAAGACGTTCTATATAAAAGAGGAATCTCTACACCCCTACTAAAATGTGTCCCGACCTCCGCTACAAGGGAAGTTCTCGAAGAAGTACACAGTGGCATGTGCGGCAACCACCTCGGGGCACGAGCTCTTTCGAAAAAGGTAGTCCGAGCTGGATTCTACTGGCTGACCTTACAAAAGGAAGCAACAGAGTTTGTCAAAACATGCCACCCATGTCAGAAGCATGCGAACTTTCACATCGCGCCTCCTGAAGAACTCATTTGTGTCACCTCACCCTGGCCATTCGCCAAATGGGGACTCGACCTCTTCGGACCCTTCCCCCTGGGATTAGGGCAAGTCAAGTTCCTCATTGTCGGAATAGACTATTTTACAAAATGGATTGAGGCAGAACTCTTGGCCACTGCTACCGCCCAAAGAAGTCAGAAGTTCTTATACAGAAATATTGTCGCAAGGTTTGGGTGCCACACTCTATTACCACAGACAATAGCACTCAATTCACCGATACGGGCTTTAGAAATCTGGTAGCTGATTTGAAAATCAAGCACCAATTCACCTCCGTAGAGCACCCACAAGCCAATGGACAGGCAGAAGCTACCAACAAAGTCATACTGGCCGGGTTAAAACGGAGACTACAGGACGCCAAAGGAGCTTGGGCCGAAGAGCTCCCGCAAGTCCTATGGGGATACTGGACAACACCACATTCAACCACTGGAGAATCACCATTCCGACTTACTTACGGAATGGAGGCAATGATTCCCGTGGAGTTAGAAGAAGGATCTCCCAGGATGATCCTCTACAATGAAGATACTAACTCCCAAGCTCAAAGGGAGGAGCTCGATCTACTTCTAGAAGTCCGAGAAAGAGTTTGGACTAGAGAGGAAGCCCTAAAGTGTCGAATAGCTCTGAGGTATAATCGGAAGGTAATCCAGCAAAGCTTCACCACCAATGATCTCATCTTAATCCGAAATGATATCAGAGCAGGTCAGTTAGGAGAAGGGAAGCTAGCAGCTAACTGGAAAGGACCATACCGAGTGGAAGAAGTACTTGGGAAAGGTTACTACAAGGTGTCTGACCTCGAAGGGTGAGAACTACCAAGGTCATGGCATGCCTGTAACCTAAGAAGGTACTATAGCTAGAAAATAGTAAAGATATTCGGTCAAGGCGCACTCTTTTTCCTGAAAAAGTTTTTTAATGAGGCGTCAGGCCGAGATCTAAAAAACTGCCCGGCCTAGAAGTGTAAGCACTCGTATGTACATAGTTTTATTTATTTATGTTTTTATCTCATTATTATTTAAAAGTTATCAATTCCCTAAAAAGTTTCCTACCAAGACACATTAATCTAAGCTCATAAAACGCAAAAACTCATCGCCCGATTACAAAGAAGTCGGCAAGGTGAAATTCAAATTCATCGCGCGATTACAAAGAGGTTGGCAAGGTGAAAACCAAATTCATTGCCCGATTACAAAGAGGTCGGCAAGGTGAAAGTGATAGAAGCAGATTAATGCAAGAAGTTATAAAAAGTAACCCATAGAAAGCGACCTGACGAGGTCTGGATAAAAATGGATTTCTAAAAATAACTTAACAAGGCCCGACAGAGAAGTCGGACCAACAAAAGGATCACTGAAAAGGGATGAAAACATCTCGCTAAGGCCAAAGAAAGGCTAAAAAGTCGAGACAAAAGTGCCTAGCTATAAAAGTACAAGTCTTACAAAAAAAGACACTACTTAAAAAGCAAAAGCACAAACAAGAGCTAAAAAGTCGTCCAAACAAACTATAAAAAAAAGGTTCCCCTTGGAACACTACCTAAAAATTTGTTGGAATATGACTAAAAAGCTCAGGAAAGGAGGTCGCACGGGTCGACGTCAGAGGAGCACAGGAACGACCTTAAGAAAAGAAAAAGCCAGAAAGGTTGAGAAACAACTTGAGGCTCAAAAAGTGCTTAAAAGGGATGCAACTCCACTCAAAAGAAATCATGACCTCAGAACAGGGCTATAGAAAAGTCATCCGAAACTAAAAAGGTTCTATCTAAGGAACACCAAAAAGTTGTTGGATGAATCACTAAAAAGCCTAACCACCAAGCCACAAAGATTGCCCGACTTGATACAAGGTTGACCAGTGCCAACAGAAAGCAGGGCATGACCCCCAAAGGCAAGGGTAGAAAACTCACTCAAAAGAGGTCAGACTGGGAAATACTTAAATAAAGATTCGAAGGGTTGCAAAAAAGTAAAACCCCAAACATTTGGCAAAATGCAGCTATCATAATAAAACATTAAAGACTCAAACGGCCACCCAAAAGGCAGCTTTAGAGTTTAAAGTGTTTTGTTTTTGCAACATAAAGTTGCTAGGAAGTAACCAAATGTCAAAGAAGTCAACCACGGAAAGATTTACAAAAAACAAGTTCAAAAGTCCATAAGTCGGACTATAATGCTGTTCATACATCGGTTCGAGCTATAAAGGACCGGGTTGGCCAACCTCTTAGAAGGTTGGCCCATGTCCGACCTCTTCTCAAAGAGGTCGGCCAAATCGCCAGAGGAGGCCCAACCAGGCCCAAACGAAGGGACGCAGCCCAATCTAAAGGCAGCCAAAGCCTAGAAAGATAAGGGTGGTTCCCTTAAAGATAAAATGACTTCACTCAAAGATAAGATAAGATAAGATAACTATCTTATCTCTAGAAAGGTCACTCCACACTATTATAAATACACTGGAGCACCCAGGTATAACTCAGACTCTGATTATACTAAAAACCTGCTTAATACCCTTGCTAATTTAAGCATGGAGTCCCTTGCAGGTACCACCACCCTCTGGTGACGGAGGATCAGCACCACTACCAAGTCCAACAAGTCGGACGTGGCGGCTCTAGCCACCATCAACAAGTCGGACACAACAGCTCTGACCAATACAGAAGATCTCATCCGAGATCGACCTACAGTTTCAGGTAACCCTCGGAACATTGGTGCCGTTGCCGGGGACCCTGGAAGTCATCCCATCATCATGACGGACAACCTTGACAACGACCACGATTCTGATCTAGAAGACAGAACGCCGCACAAAAATGCGGACACTACACCAAAAGATACTCCTCAACCTAATAAAGACAAGAAATTGCTAAACGCGGAAGATATGGAGGCACTTGAAGATCGCCTAAAACAACTCGAAAAAGAGGTGGAGCATCAACGAGAAGCTGAGAGAGACCTACGAAGGGAAGTTAGGCGACGTCGCGAGTTAGAGGACAAACTTCTAAAACTCGAAGCAGACCTCAAGACAAAAACTACTCGATCCAGTCACGAAGATAGCTCCCGTAAGGATCAAGACCCATTCACCAAAGAGATCATGAGGACCGAAATTCCAAAGGACTTTAAACTTCCCGACATGACTTTATACGATGGCACATCAGATCCCAGCCATCATCTCAACAATTTCAAAAGTAGAATGTACCTCACCGACGCCTCAGATACAGTCCGCTGCAAAGCCTTCCCGACTACTTTAACAAAGACAGCAATTAAATGGTTCGACAATCTGCCCCCTAGGTCCATCTCAAGCTTTGACGACTTAGCCAAGAAGTTTCTGGCTAGATTCTCCATCCAAAAAGACAAAACTAAGCACGCCCTAAGTTTATTAGGAATTAAGCAAGGAGATCGGGAAAGCCTCTGCAGCTACATGGAAAGATTCAACAAAGCATGTCTGGACATACAAAGTCTACCAACAGAGGCCGCCATTATGGGTCTCATCAATGGCTTGCGAGAGGGACCTTTTAGCCACTCTATATCGAAAAAACATCCCACATCTCTGAACGAAGTGCAAGAACGAGCAGAGAAGTACATCAACATGGAGGAAAACTCTTGACTAGGAGAGACCTCAAAATCTGGATTCTCCTACTCCTCTCGAGATAAGGATAAAGAGTCCAAGAAAAAAGAAGATCAGCATGGAGAAAAGATCAAGAAATACCATAATTACACCCCTCTTCAGGTATCTCTTGTAGATGTCTACCGAGAAGTATGCCATACTGAAAAGATACCCCCAGTTCGACCACTCAAAAGCAAAAAAAGAGGAAGAAATCGGGCTGAATATTGTGAATACCATCGAATCTATGGACATTCCACCAATGAATGTTTCGACTTAAAAAATTTCATAGAAAAACTGGTAAGAGAGGGAAAGTTAGATCGGTACTTAGCCAGTCGAGCAGACGAACCAAGAAAAAGAAGAAGGGACGAAGATGTCAGACGGACTGAACGACCACCTCATACACCTGAGAGACATGCCCATATGATACACGGAGGATTTGCGGGAGGAGGGTGATGTGTGGAAAACGAAATTCCAACACCTAAACTCACCGGCAAGTGTACCGGGTCGCATCAATTAGTAATAACTCACTTAGAGTGAGGTCGATCCCACAGGGATTGATGGATCAAGCAACTTTAGTGGGTGATTAGTTTAGTCAAGCTAACATTGAAGTGAAAATTGGATGAAATGTAGCCAACAGAAAGTAAATTGACAAGAATTGTAAATGACAGAATGTAAATAGGCAGAAAACTTAAAGAGCAAGAAATGTAAATTGACAAAATCTTAAATGACAAGAAATATAAATTGCATCAAATGTAAAGGGGGGCTGGGTGCTGGAAATTAAATGAAAGCAGTAAAGCAAGCAATTGAAGAGATCTTGAGAACAAGTGACAGGAAATTTAAAGCACATGAAGATTAGATTCAGATCATAGTAGCTCAAATGTAAAGTGCAGAAGAACAAAAATACAGAAATTGAGATTTGCAGCAAGCTCAATGTAAACTCAATTGAAAATGAACACAGCAAATGAAATTAGATCCAATTCCTTAATTCTCATAATTATGTAATAGAAGAACAAGGATGAATTTCAGATTAAGAATTGAAACAGAATTTCTTCAATCTCAATCCAAAATTCAAACAGAAAGTAGAAGTTGCTTGAAGCAAGAAAACGAAAACAGAAAACTAAACTCAAATCCAATTCTTAGAATAATTGAGAAGAGAGGTAAAAGGTGATTCTCAAACTTAGAATCAATGAAGCTCTTCAATCTCAATTCAAATTCCAAGAACAAGTTGCAGCAGAAAATAAAATGAAAACCAGAAGGCAAAACTCAGATTTGATCTTTTAATTTTCAAATTCAAAGACAAAAACTAAAAGAGAGAGTTCTCTACTCCTACTGCTCCCTGGTGGAGCCAGCCTTCTCTACAAAAATGAAAATGATTCCTTTATATAGACTCTAGGAGATGAAAATAAAATTAAAATTGAAAACAAATTACAATTAAATGAAATTCCTAATCTAACTATTTCTTGTGCCTTTGAGTGCTGTCAATGAGTCTTGCTTGCTTTGAGGCTTCAATGGGCTTGAATTAATTAAGTCAGATTGCACTTGTGGTGGGATCTTTTGGTTTGTGAAGAAATGGATCTAAAATGGCACTTGATTGAATTTTTAGACCCAAGGTGTTGCTCCCAGTAGAGTGTCGGTTAACTAAGGCAACCGAGCACCAACGCTTGTTTCCTTGGCTCCTTTTTGGTGCGTGACAAGCTCCCTTGGGCCAGGCCTTCATAGCGCTCGGTTAACACAAAGAGCACAGCATCCCTTGTTATTTGGAGGGAGCCCCCACTTCGAACCATGGTGGAAGCAATTTGGTTCCAATTTCTTTTGAAGAGTAGCGCTCAGTGAGGCAAAGTAACTGAGCACCCCTTGCTTCGTTCCTCTTGTTCCCTACTTCGAGTCCCAGCAAAGCCAATTTGGCTTATTTACTTTGGAGTAGCGCTTTGATTTTCTTCTTGGGATGGAGCCCGATAATGCTCGGTTAGTGCAAAGAGCGTAGCGCTACATGCTTTCCTTGGATGATGAGTAGCGCTCGGTTGGTGCAATTCACGCAGCACTCCCTTGGTTCCTTCATTGGCCTTTCTTTCTTTCGTTCATTGGCATTTAAATGCATGCTTTGAATAATGCTTTGCCTAATGCATGCATGCTTTACCGTGAAGCTCTCTTTTATTTATCAATTCATGCATGCATGTATAATGCTATTAATGCCTTGCCATTAATTTAAATCATGCATTCATTTCTAATTAGCACTAATGATTAAATGCTTTATACATGCATGGCCGTGGCATTCATTCATTAAATGAATAAGCCAATGATACTAGTATGACTAAGCCAATGATACATGCACGGCTTTTATGTCATGGGCTACGTTTTTAAAAGCGTGGCCTAAGACTCCAAAGCGTCCTCAACTTCAAAGTGTGCCCAAAATTCTTCTTTTCTTCTTTTTAGCTTATTTTGTGCTCTTTTTGCTTCTTTTTCTACTTATTTCCTACAAAATTTATAAAATCAAAAGATCAAGAAAATATACCATTTAAGCACAAAAGAATGCAATATTCAAGCACTAATTATCAATTTCTTGTATGAAAAAGCATAGAAAAACATGACATGGTGACATGTCATCAGAGGGATCTCCAAATCATCTCGCAAAAGACATCTTAAAGATATATATCATGTTGAGGGAAAAGAGGAAACACCCGACATCCCCACAATCACTTTTACAAAAGAGGACGCAGCTGGCATCATCTCGGGACATGACGATCCCATGGTCATCACTATCATATTGGCCAACGCAAATCTCCACCGCACACTAGTAGAACAAAGAAGCTCGGCCGACATCTTGTTCAAAACTGCCTTCGACAAACTTGGCCTGGAAGAAAAGAACTCAGAGCATATCCGAACAGCCTGTTCGGACTGGGAGACACTCCAATCCAACCACTTGGGTACATCTCATTACACACGACCTTTGGAAAAGAAAACCGGTCAAGGACACTCAATATAGACTACATCGTGGTTGACGTGAGTTCAGCCTACAATGCCCTAATAGGTCAGACAACGTTAAATCAGCTCGGCGCAGTAGTCTCGACTCCACACCTGTGCATGAAATTCCCAACCACAGAAGGAATAGCTACAATAAAAGCAGATCAGAAGACGGCGCGCCGCTGTTATAACGAAAGTCTAAACCCCAGAGGCAGAGGAGAAGAATTCCACACCGTCGAACTTGGTGGAGTTCGAGGGCAGGAAGAACTCCGTCCACAACCCGAAGGTGAAGTAGAAAAAGTCCAGATCGGAGATGTCTCAGACAAAACAACCAATATTGGAACAATCCTAAAAGGAGACATAAAAGAGTCACTCATACAGTTCCTAAGAGACAATGTCGACCTCTTTGCATAGAAAGCCGTAGACATGCCGGGCATAGACCCTAAGCTAATATGCCATAAGCTGGCAGTTTACCCAGGATCTCGGCCAGTACAGCAGAAGCGTAGGAAGCTCGGACCAGAACGATCCCAAGCTGTGGAAGAGCAAGTACAAGCTCTATTGGAGGCAGGATTCATAAGAGAAGTCAACTACCCACTATGACTAGCTAACGTCGTCTTGGTGAAAAAATCAAATGGGAAGTGGCGGATGTGCACCGACTACACTGATCTCAACAAAGCCTGCCCAAAGGATCCATATCCACTCCCAAGTATCGACGCTTTGGTGGATGCCTCCTCCGGATACAAATACCTCTCGTTTATGGACGCCTACTCGGGATACAATCAAATCCCGATGTACCCACCTGATCAAGAAAAAACTTCATTCTTAACCCCAAAAGCAAACTACTGCTACGTCGTCATGCCTTTCGGACTCAAAAACGCAGGAGCTACTTATCAAAGATTAATGAATAAGGTCTTTGCAAACCACAGTAGGAAAATCATGGAAGTCTACGTGGACGACATGTTAATAAAGACACAAAGTGAAGAGACGTTACTGTCAGACCTCACCCAAGTATTCGACACTATAAGAAGACATGGCATGCGGCTTAACCCTGCAAAATGCACCTTCGCAGTAGAAGCTGGCAAATTCTTGGGCTTTATGCTCACACAAAGAGGAATCGAGGCAAATCCGGATAAATGTCGGGCCATACTCGACATGAAGAGCCCGACTTGCGTTAAAGAGGTACAACAACTCAATGGAAGATTGGCAGCCTTGTCCAGATTTCTAGCCGAATCAGCAATAAGATATATACCCTTCTATGCCACTCTAAGGAAGGGAAAGAGGTTCGAATGGACAATGGAGTGCGAGCAGGCCTTCCAAGATTTCAAAAGGTTCTTGGGACAACCACCTATCCTAACTCGGCCACGGGTTGGAGAACCACTTATATTATACCTCGTAGTAGGAAGTTGGGCAGTAGCCTCAACACTGGTCCGAGAAGATGACAGTGGGAAACAACCTGTATACTTCATCAGCAAGGCACTACAATGATCCGAGCTGAACTACCAAAAAATAGAAAAATTCGCCTATGCTCTCATATTAACATCTCGGCGACTTCGTCCATATTTCCAAGCCCACATTATCAAAGTTCAGACCAACCAGCCAATAAAAAGCATTCTGCAGAAAACAGATTTAGCAGGAAGAATCTTACAATGGGCAGTCGAGTTGTCTGAATTCTACCTTCAATATGAAGCTCGGACAGCCATCAAATTACAATATTTGGCCGAATTCATTGCAGAATTTACAGACACCCCGGAAATTCCTACAGAATAGAATCTCTATGTAGACGGTTCCTCAAACAAAACTGGAAGCGGCGCGGGTGTGATAAATGAAAGCGACCTGGGAACCCAAATCGAACTTTTCCTCAAATTCGGGTTCCCTGCCTCAAACAACCAAGCTGAGTATGAGGCACTACTAGCTGGTTTAAAGCTGGCTAAGGAGGTTGGAGCTCAAAAGCTCATCATCTTCAGTGACTCACAGGTGGTCACTTCACAAATAACAGGGAGTTACCAAGCTAAGGATCCCACCATGAAAAAGTACTTGGACAAAACCAAGGAACAGCTCGGACAACTCGGGGAATATGAGGTACACCACATACCCCGAGAACAGAATGCCCGAGCTGATGCACTCTCAAAACTAGCTAGCACCAAACCAGGGGGCAACAATAGAAGCCTCATCCAAGAGATGCTGCAGAACCCGTCAATCTCGGAAGAAGAAAAGGTCCTAGCCATAACAGGTCTGTATCAAGGATGGATGACTCCCATAATTAATTACCTCAAAACAGAAACACTCTCTACAGATAAGAAAGAGGCAAAGAGGTTAAAACGGGAAGCACAATACTACACCATTATAAATAATACTCTATACAATAGAGGAATTTCAATACCACTATTAAAATGCGTGCCGACTTCCAATACAAAAGAAGTTTTGGAAGAAGTACACAGTGGCATCTGTGGCAACCATCTCAGGGCACAAGCACTCACCAAAAAAGTACTCCGAGCTGGATTTTATTGGCTGACCTTACAAAAAGAAGCAACAGAATTCGTGAAGACATGTCCACCATGTCAGAAACATGCCAACTTTCACATCGCCTCGCCAGAGGAGCTCATCAGCGTAACCTCACCCTGGCCATTCACAAAATGGGGACTCGATCTTCTCGGACCCTTCCCTCAAGGATCAGGACAAGTCAAATTCCTCATAGTAGGGGTAGATTATTTCACAAAATGGATCGAGGCAGAACCCCTAGCTAATGCCACGGCTCAAAGAAGTCAAAAATTCCTATATAGAAACATTGTCACAAGGTTTGGGGTTCCCTACTCTATAACCACAGACAATGGCACTCAATTTACAGACGCATGCTTCAGAAAGTTGGTGGCAGATCTGAACATCAAACACCAATTTACATCCGTGGAACACCCCCAGGCCAATGGACAAGCAGAAGCTGCTAACAAAGTCATATTAGCCGGGTTAAAACGGAGATTACAAGATACAAAAGGAGCCTGGGCTGAAGAGCTCCCACAAGTCCTATGGGCATATCGGACAACTCCACATTCCACCACAAAGGAATCACCTTTCCGATTAGCTTACGGAATGGAGACAATGATCCCAGTGGAGGTCGAAGAAGGATCTCCCAGAGTGATCCACTACAGTGAAGAGGCCAACTCCCAACTTCAAAAGGAAGAACTCGACCTACTTTCAGAAATCCGAGAAAGAGCTCGGATCAAGGAAGAGGCGTTAAAACATCGAATGGCCTCAAGATACAATCGAAAGGTAGTACAGCGAGGTTTTCCTGAGAACAACCTCGTTCTAATCCGAAATGATATCGGAACAAGTCAACCTGGAGAAGGAAAGCTGGCAGCAAACTGGAAAGGACCATACCGAGTCGTAGAAGTACTCGAAAAGGGCTACTACAGGCTGACCGAACTCGAAGGGCGAGAGCTTCCAAGGTCATGACACGCCTGCAACTTAAGAAGATTTTCTATAAATCCTCTTATCAAGATGCATTAATCTGAAACGCAAAAAATTTATCGCCCGATTATAAAGCTACAGATCGACAGAAAGTGAAAATCAAATTCACTACTCGATCACGATAAAAACCAACGAAGATGAAAACCAAATTCATTAAAAGGTCGACCAAACGAGGATCAAACTCAATTTTTACAAAATCGGCAAAGATGAAAAGTGGCAAAAATAGAATAATGCAAGAAGTTATCGAAAGTGATGCATAGGAAAGGACCTGACGAGGTCTTAATAAAAATGGGTTGCTAAAAATAACTTAAAGACGGACCAACGTAAAGAAGTCGGACCAGTCGACCAAAGTTATAAAAAGTAAATCCCTGGAAAGAGGCCTGGCCAGCCCTAAAAAAGAGGATTACTAGAAATAACTTAGAAGGGACCGACATGATGAAGTCGGCCCAACAAAATCACAAAGTTATAAAAGTAATCTATAAAAGAGACCTGACAAAGGTCCAAATGAAATGGATTACTAGAAATAATTTAGAAGGGACCGACATGATGAAGTCGGCCCAACAAAATCACAAAGTTATAAAAGTAATCCATAAAAGAGACCTGACAAAGGTCCAAATGAAATGGATTACTAGAAATAACTTAGAAGAGACCGACATGATAAAGTCGGCCCAACAAAATCACAAAGTTATAAAAGTAATCCATAAAAGAGACCTGACAAAGGTCCAACTAAAAATGGATTATTAGAAATAACTTAGAAGAGACTAACATGATGAAGTCGGCCCAACAAAATCACAAAGTTATAAAAATAATCCATAAAAGAGACCTGACAAAGGTCCAAATGAAATGGATTACTAGAAATAATTTAGAAGGGATCGACATAATGCAATCGGCAACAAAATCACAAAGTTATAAAAGTAATCCGTAAAAGAGACCTGACAAAGGTCCAACTAAAAATGGATTACTAGAAATAACTTAGAAGGGACCGACAAGACGAAGTCGGCCCGACAAGCTACAAAAGGTTATAAAAAGTAATCCATAAAAAGAGACCTGGCAAGGTCCAACTAAAAATGGATTACTAGAAATAACTTAGAAGAGGCCGACATGAAGAAGTCAGCCCGAGCCAATTAAAGCTACAGCTTGGACCGACAAGAAGAAGTCGGACCAACAAAAGCTACAGTTTGGACCGACAAGAAGAAGTCGGACCAACGAAAGCTACAGCTTGGACCGACAAGAGAAGTCGGACCAATGAAAAGCGTGCGCTAAAAGGGACACAGCTCTGCCCAAAAAGCCACAGCTCCACGACAAGGCTATCAAAATTGTTCAGACCAACTAAAAAGGTTCTACCAAGAACACTAAAAAGTTGTCGGACAAGTTAGCCCCAAAGGTCATCCCGCCTAAACAGAAGACGGACTAAAAAAGATCTAATCAAAAAGAGGTTGGACAGCAAAGTACCAACACTCTATAAATATCTCACAAAGGCCAAGGAAAGGTCAAAAGACCAAAGCCAGAAGTGCTCCGCTGAAAAGTACGAAGTCTTGAAAAAAAGACACTACTTAAAAAGCCAAAAGCACGGCCTCAAAAACGAAGCTAAAAACTCATCCAAACAAAAAGGTTCCCCATTATAACACTACCTAAAAAGTTGTTGGATTATGACTAAAAAGCCCGAGCAGTAAAGACAAACAAGTCGGAAGAAGGCTGAAAAGACCTCTCAACAAACTAAAAAGGGCAATACCAGACTCGCACAAGGAGAAACTACTCAAGATCGACCAAAGTTAGGATGCTTGAGCACGACTTCCCCAAAGAAGATCGAAGCTCTGAAAGCACGATCTCACAGAAAGGTCCGAACTCAAGCAGGGGCAAAGTCGTACAGGTCGACGTTAGCTAAAGAAGAGGCGCAAGTACGATCTCAAAAAAGAACAAGCCAAAAGGTTGGGAAAGAACTTAAGGTTCAAATGTGCTTAGCTAAAAAGGATACAACTCCGCTCAAAGAAGGCACAATCTCAAACAGGGCTACGAACGTCATCCGAGACTAAAAAAGGTTCTATATAAAGAACACTAAAAGTCATCAGACAAGTCACTAAAATCCCAGATATCAAGCCGCAAGGATAACTTCGCCAAGGCAGAGGGTTGTCAACACAAACTTAAAGCAAGGTGTGATCCAGAAGGCAAGGGTAGAAAACCCACACTACCACTCAAAAGAGGTCAGACTGTGAAGTACCAAACCTCTAGAAAATCTGCAAGGATTGCAAAGCAATGAAGAAACAAGCCAGACGGATGCTTGAGCACAACTTCCTCAAAGAGATCGAAGCTCTGAAAGCACGATCTCACGGAAAGGTCCGAACTCAAGTAGGGGCACTGTTCATACATCGGTTCAAGCTATAAAGGACTGGGTTGGCCGACCTCTTAGAAGGTTGGCTCATGTCCGACCACTTCTCAAAGAGGTCGGCCAAATCGCCAGAGGAGGCCCAAGCAGGCCCAAACGAAGGAACGCAGCCCAATCTAAAGGTAGCCAAAGCCTAGAAAGATAAGGGCGGTTCCCTTAAAGATAAAGATGACTTCACTCAAAGATAAGATAAGATAAGATAATTATCTTATCTCTAGAAAGGTCACTCCACACCATTATAAATACACTAGAGCACCCAGGTATAACTCAGACTCTGATTATACTAAAAACTTGCTTAATACCCTTGTTAACTTAAGCATCGGAGTCCCTTGCAGGTACGACCACCCTCCGGTAACGAAGGATCAGCACCACTACCAAGTCCAACAAGTCGGATGCGGCGGCTCCAGCCACCATCAACAAGTCAGACACAACATCTTCGACCAATACAGAAGATCTCATCCGAGATCGACCTATAGTTTTAGGTAACCCTCGGAACAAATACAAACACAGAAAGTCATAGAGGATCCAAATTCTCCCCAGTAGTAGCATCCTTGGCTAGAGGAGGAGGACTGGTTAACATCGGGGTAGCATCAACAGTTCCATCCGGCCGGTTCAAAATATGCACATCAGGCTCGGGCTCTGGATGGTCGACCTCTGAATGGACGGAAGAAGCTGAAGCTGCTGAGGCTTTCCCTGGTGGTACAAGAGTAGGACCCTCATCCTCGTCATCTGGGGCAGGCACGATCTTGCCATCCTCCACTACATTATCCAGACTAAATAAAGTCAGGTCGAGCTCAGGGGCAAGAACCCCGACCTGGGCCTTCAGGTTTTCATACGCATCAGTTACACTGTCCACCATATGACCTTGGAGCTCGGCATAGTCGGCATGGGCAGACTGAAGTCTCTCCATAGCTTCTAGTAGCTCGCTATAGGTACGGGTGTAGCTCTCCTTGTACTTTTTTGTCGTCTCCTCAGCTAGATCTACACCTGCCTCAGCAGCAGTAGCTCGGGACTTCTCCCTCTCCACATCCAACTCCAGCTTAGCCACCCTAGCATCAAGCTCATCCTTCAAACCCTTAATACTTTTAAATTCAGACTTGGTGTCCTCCATAAAGGCCTTAGTCGCGTGAACAGGAGAATCCCGGACCACACGAAATAAGGCCGCACTCATGTTGGCCATCCGAATACTATTGCTAGTAATAAAATCGAGGTGATGGAGGATCGATACATCATCTAAAGGAATCCTACTATGAGGTGCAATCAATTCGGTGGTAAAACCCACACCATCAAAATCCTTGCTATTCAAATCATAAGTACCAATAGTTTTTGCCGCTTCGGAGGAGGACTAGCAACAGTAGAAGAGGAGGCAGCACCAGAGGTCAGTTGAACAGGGTCAGAAGGAATCATCCAAACTTGTGGTGTCGGAATAATCTTCCTCGGGCCTAAAGTGTCAGAAGTTAACTTCTTTGGAGGGACCTGAGAAGACCCTTCTCCCGGGGTCTTTGTCGTCAAGTTTTGTGCAGTCGTCACCTTCTTAGCCCTACAGAAGGCCTTCATGGAGTCGCTAGATTTCACCATCTCTGAAAAAGACACCAGGGAAACAAGTTTAAAATAGGAAAGGGACAAATCAGCAAAAAATAGAGGAAAGCTATCAGAAAAGAAGTCGAACGCTACCCAGTTCAGTACGGAGGAGGGAAGGATCTCCCAGAAACCTCTTAGTATCCAAATGAGGAGGTTCCCCCCAGTGCTCCTCCAAAACACCCACAAAGGCTTGTTCTATCTCACTCAAACTCTCTCAGGAATACTTAACCACCACCGTATCCTTTTGCCACCACAAAGGAAAGGTGGGCTCCTTATTCTCATCTAAAAAGAAGGGCCGAGCATCCTCAACAGCTCAGATCTTGAAGTAGTAGTTCTTGAAATCATGAAAAGACTCGTCAAACATCGAAAACACCTTTTTCCCTTGAGTAGCTCGGAAGGAAATCCAAGAGGCCTTCTTCTTGGCTACCACAGGCTTGGTCAAAACAACAAGTAAAGAAAGAGAGCTAGGGTAGGTCGAATACCCAGCTCTTGACACAACAACTGAAAGATCTTTATAAAACCCCAAGAGTTCGGATGAAGCTAAGAAGGGGCCACATTGTAGGTCCATAAGTGGTCGGTCTAGAAAGCAGTAAAAGGGATAGTGATATTCAGCTGACTAAAAAAATAGTCATAAGCATAGAAGAAGGGTCGTTCTCCCTGAGTCAAAGGAGGGAAACTAACCCTCTCTTCAGGATCAGGCGATAACAGCTCATAGTTCTTTTCATCATCCCTATTGCTACAGATCCTATGGAACCTCCTAAGCCTCTCACAATACTTTGGATCTGCCACGGTAACACACATCAGGACTATAGAGTCCAGCCAGTCGGCCATGCCAGCAAGGATCTTGGTGGACATTTCAACAATATTTTTTCGGGAAGACATACAGCAAACTACACCTACAGCAAAGGAAGATAGCAAAGGGGTCACTACCAAAACAACTCGGACAAAAACAAAAAGGGGCGAAACAACTGACACACAACACGTATGGCAAACAAAGGGCTTCCCAGGGCTCACCAACAGTAAAATCAAACTCCCAGGGGCACCCTTTGGAGGCAACAGTACGAGAGCACAGAAAAAGGAACAACGCAAAAAAATCAAAACCCTAAAACTCTCAAAGTAAACTACTGGAGATAGCAGCGGAAACCTAAAGCGCGCACATTTTCCTAAAATAGAGCAACAGGGATAAAGAAAATCATAACCCTGATCAAGAACAAGGATGCAATCTTTTCAGAAAGGTCCAACTTTTTCAAAGCAAACACAATAAAGATCAAAACTTTGTGCGTAAAGACAAGCATGCAATAGTAAAAACACACATAAAGGTGACTACTAAAGACACAGAAGAGAAGAGGAATACCAACCTGCGATAGAAGGCATAGCAAAAGGCACAAAAGGTTCAACGAAAGCTTCAAGAGAAGAAAAGCTTGGGGCAAAGCAGATTGCAAAATGGTGATCTTCTCAAAAGAAACGAAAGGAAGAAAGAAAGCTTCCCTAAAGTTCCAAACTGAAAGTGAGAGCAAAAACCTCTTCTTTGATTTCAAAATGAAGTATAAAGAGGGAAAAGGAAACGGCAAAGCAAAATGAAAGCTTAAACAAGAGGCATTAAAGGCACATGCATATTCCCAAGGAAGTAACCCCCCTCGAGGAATAAAGCGCAACAATAAAGGAGGCAAAAAAGCAAAAAATACTTCGCATTTAAACTTAGCGTAAAACTCTCCAACAGAAGTACAGCTTGGACCAAGATGCTCGAACACGACTCCCCTAAGGGATCGAGGCTGGAAAGCACGACCTCAAGGGAAGATCGAAGGTCGAGCAGGGGCACTGTTTATACCATGGTCGAGCTAGGCAAGCCGGGTTAAATGAAGATAAAAACGACTGACCTCTTATAAAGGCTGGCCGACACCGACCTCTTCCCAAAGAGCTCGGCCAAATTGCTACAAAGGCCCAAGTAGGCCCAAAACAGAAGATCACAGCCCACCTAAAGGCGGCTGGCCAAAGATAAGGGGACTCACCCACAAAAGATAAGATAAGATAATTAACTTATCTCAAAGGGAGGTCCTTCCACACTACTATAAATACACTGGAGCACCCAAGTATAACTCATACTCTGATTCTACACAAAAAAACCTGCCTAAAGCACGTGCTAACTTAAGCATCAGAGTCTCTTGCAGGTACCACCACCCTCCGGTGATCAAGGATCAGCAGCACCACCAGATCCAACAAGTCGGACATAACAGCTCTGAGATCGACCTTCAGTTTCAGGTAACCCTCGGAACACGTAGGGCATTCTCAAACAGTTCACAAATAAGCAAACAAACAATATTCACATGATGCATGCCTATCCTATGGTTGTTGATATCAACTGTCGGTTACGTAGCCATCCCGACATGTTCTCAAGCTCAGAAATACACCATGGGGAAAATCCCCAAGATGACATGGGGAAGAGAACGCCCCCAAGCTCAATAATATCTATGGAACGAATCCCAAGCTGACATGGGAAGAAAAGACAACACCCCAAGCTGACATGGAGAAAACAATGCCCCAAGCTTAATAACAACCACGGAAAAAATCCCGGCTAATATGGGGACTACGTCCCAAGCTCAAGTTATTCAATCATTTCTTACAACTTATCATTTTCATTCTCAATACTCATTCATGTCTCATCTCATCATTCTCAATTTTACTTAACTCATTAAGCATACATTTTATTATTCTTGATTGACTAACATCATCAATTCTCAACTTTTCTTTCATTCCTTGTTCCTCATTCTTCTTTCTTCTCTTTATCTCTCAATATAATTGTCTTTAACTTTAACCCTTCCTAGGGGCAACTTACATTTCTTTTTATTTTCTAAGCTTGTTTAATCTAAAACCTTCTTGTGTTGTAAATACTTATGCACGACCTATTTTCTTAGTAAGGTAACTCTAGAGATCTTAATCTTCAATTTAAGTTAGGTTTTGCTGAACTTGGATTAGAATTGAATTTTTTACAAAATTTAGAATTTTGCTACTGCATTTACAAAATTTCAGAAAAACAGACAGCAGCAGTATTTTTATAAATTTCACAATAATTCTAATTCTAATCCGTTGCCTCTAAATTTTGGTGAGATTACATTCAACATTCCCAAGTTTAAAAACCCACAAGTTTTAGGTTCATATCATTTCATTTGAGTAATTAATTATCAATTGGAAAAGGTGCCCTATTTTTATGAATCAGTTCAGAATTTCCAGCAAACAACTCATCTTCCAAATAACTTATCTAAGTCTACAAAATAGATATGGACCTGAAACTTGTTCTCACTTTAAATAGACTAATAAATCTTTAAATCCCTTTTTGAAGCAACTCAAAATTCTATTTAAATTCAAAGTTATAGCGTCTGAAAGTTGGTACTACAAAACCAGAAAACCAGAAAAATCTGCTGCAACCACTAAACTTCAAAAAATCATATCTTCCAAACCACTTGGCCAAATTTCCTGAAATTTTTCTGGAATACTCTTGACTTATAGAAATTTGTTAGAAAAATAGATTAGTTCGAAAATCATGTCCAGATTATTCTCATTTTTCGTTTTAAGTTGCTGTTCAAACATATTAGAAATTTCTGCAGCAAGACTTCTCAATTTCACTAACCAAATTTAGTCCTCTAGGTTTCCAACTTATACTAATCCACCATTCCTCTCATTCATCACCATATCTACTTCAATTATATCATAACCCTACTCTAAAACCTCAGTTCTATGTACCTATCAAAATTACCATGATTTATATCATACAAGCACACTTTAAAGCTTTAAAATTCTGCACTTCTCCTAATAATAGTAAACCAACCAATCAACATAATTTCAGCAACATCAACCTTACTAACTCATCACCTTCAACTAGAAATTGCATCTAACCATTACCCATTCCCTTCATTCATTAATAACCAATCATAAATCACCTTCAACTAATTAAACAAGCCACAACCACCAATTCTATTAACATATATCAACAATCATCATCAACCCATCATTAATAAGTCCAAGAACACATATTCAACAACACCAACAACTCATGCTCATAAATTCCAATGCAAGCTCAATCATAAATTTATCCAACATCATCACAAAACTAATCATTTAATACATCTAACCATTTCAACTTAACCTATGATTCTCTAATCTAAATTTTCACAAAACCTTATATGTTAAACACGCAAAATCTAAACCATACCTTGGCCGGTCACTTTATTTAGTCCAAGGCAGCCACACAAGTTACAACACAGCCCCTTAAACTTTGAGAAACTACTCACAATCTTAGCCCCAATTACCACCAAGCTTCCAAACACTACAAAAAAAAAGACATAAAATGGCATTAATATTATGGTGATTTCATAAAATTGCCATAATATCTGGATATTCTCTGTAATTTTCAGACAATCGTGGACACTGCACAACAAACAACCAAGGTGATTGAAGGTGAGAAGCCAATAGCTTCGACTGACAGTTGAAACAATATCTTCTTCAGATCCTATTGTGATTGCTGGAACAGCTGGAGCACTCTTTATTGCGTACCTCTTACTTCCTCCAATTTGGTCTAGCATCACCTTCAACTTCCGTGGTTGCAAAGGTACTAGGTACCTTTGACATTAACAAGTTCTTATGCAAAATCATCGGCTAATACGCTTCCTCCCGTGCTTTGTAGGTGAACTTATTTCTCTTTGTTTGCAGAGGTGTTGTGTCTCCATCAAGAGTCATCATTGCAGTTGTTAGAGGTTTTGGAACAACCTCCCAATCAAGTACCAAGCTTCTTTCCGGAGCTGATTGATTCTCTTTTCTTTTTTTTTTTATTTTTTTTATTTGCAAATACAAATCTACCCCTTGTGTATGTTCAAGTCATCCTTGTTTTTTGTTTCATCATTTTCTCATAATTAGTTTTGCTCTTTATAGTTTCTTTTTGTCTTAGTTAGAATTAGAGTACACTTATTATATCTTGTTTGTGAAGTAATTTAATGCAATGATATCACAAGATAAAATTTTAACGCTAACAATTGAACATCTAAATTACCACATGAATAAACTAACTGTAATGTATAAAGATCAATTGATCTACTATTTTGTTTTTTTTAGGTGCTAATGGTCTTGCATCTTCAAGGAATTTTCTTGAAGATAAATTCAATTCTGGGTACACTATAGTGCAGAATTTTGGTGGTGAACTATTTGTTGCAGTCCTGGATTTCTCTCCCTTCGATGTTGTTGCTTGGCATGGTAATTATGTTCCATGTAAGGTGGGTTGCTCTTGTAGCAACATTGTTTCAAGAGAATGTTATCATTTCAATTTTCAACATGTTATTTCCAATTTTTTGGGGGTAATAATAATTTGACAAATCTTATTTTTGCTTTGTAGTATGATCTAAATAAATTCTGCCCTTACAATACTTGAAGAACAAGAATAACTGCTGATCACTTATTAAGTTGTGAAGAAAAAATGGTCTAATTCTATTGGCTTTGCTTGAAAATTTTGATGGGTTAACACTTTGTGTTTGCTTGTTGATTAGTTTGTGTTTCATTTCAGAATTTCTTAGATAGCTAGTAATAATTAATTAGACATTATTATAGATAATAATAATAATAATAAACCAAGCTGTGAAAGAAAATTAATTAAAATAAACATGATTTTCTTTCAGGTAAATAATAAATGAATATGATTTTTTTCAGGCAAATAATCAAGACAAAAGAAGGACTGGAGTGAGGATAGAAATTATCATGACAAAGTGCACCAAAAGCTATGATGGAGGTAAAAGAAAATTAATTAAAATGAATATGATTTTTTTCAGGCAAATAATCAAGACAAAAGAAGGATTGGAGTGAGGATAGAGATTATCATGACAAAGTGCACCAAAAGCTATGATGGAGATTTTATGTATTAAGAGATATATGTTACGACATTTATAATTAAAAAATTATGTTATGTTAGATACTTTATTTGTATAGGAATTATTATTTTTTTATTTTTAATACTAGAAAATAATATATTATATTTAATACATTGTTTATGAGTTATATAATATTTTGTTTGAGTATTGATTTTTTGTTATTGAAAAAGTTTAACAAAAAAGTTATTTGTTTAATGCGATAAAAATGACGGTTAAAATTTGTCTTTGTAAATGATTAAAAAATGTCACTTTTATCCGGTAAAAAAGACGATTTGTAACTGCCATTTTAACTCGGTAAAAATGGCGATTTTAAACGCCATTTTAACTAACTAAAAATGCCATTTTCATTCTGGAAATAATGGTGCTTTGAACCGTTATTTTAACCAACCAAAACCGCCGTTTTAATCCTGGAAATAACGGCGGTTTGAACCGCCATTTTAACCAACCAAAAAATATCATTTTATTTGGAAAAAATGACAGTTTGAACTGCCGTTTTAACCCAGAGAATTGTGGCGGTTTTTTGAAAATCGCCGTAATAACCAGAATGGCGCCCAGAATTACGTCGTTTTCTAAAACCGCCGTTTCTAGTAATAATGGCGGTTCAAACCGCCGTAATTACCCAAAAAAATCGCCATTTTAACCAGATTTTTTTGTAGTGAATGTCCATAATTCAACTCCAATGCATATATATCTTCTTAATTCACACCTAATATACATGTACACTTCAATTTCAGATTTCACACAATAAATTCAAGACTTGGCTAGGGTTTAGGTTGTCCTTACCTTGTATGTGCCTCAAACAAACCAAAGCCTACTCATTCCTCAACTCAATTTGATCCTATAACATTAATTTATTCAAAATCTTAACACCCAAAAACCTTAATCTTCCCGAATTGAAGATGGGAGAATAGGGGCTGGAATTTTGATTTTTTCACCTTGAAAAGTACTAGACTTTGTAGAACTCGTCACTGCAGTCGCGTGGCCGCAAACGGTGCGGCGATCGGAGCTCGGATGAAGAAGTTATGGTGGATGAAAGTGGGAGTTAGGGTTTTGGTCATTACCTTCTTCTCTCCATGGCTGCTGGAACGAAATGAAGAATGGAATGAAGTGATGAGCTGAAGCTCACTTTATTTAATGAAACGGTTGGGCCACGGGCCCGGTTCGAGTTCGGTTCAACCAGTTCGGCTCGTCTGGTCTAATTTTGGGCCAAATTTTTTAAAATTAGTGTCAAAATTTTCGTTTTGAAAAGCTCTATCCTATTTTGATATTAGTTTTGTATTTTTAATTTTTTTAATTAAAATTCAATTTATTGACTAATTATTTACTAATTTTAGCGGAGTTTACAAAAATTGATATAAGATAGAATAAATTTAAACTAACGTTACTTTTAAACACATTTAGGGAAAAAGTAAAAATTTTTTGCATATATAGTGATACCTCACTTTTATTAATCGAGAGAAAATCGGTTTTAATATATTAAGTAAATAAACTTCCATGGTTCGTTCTGTTGCTTAGCTAAGACTAAAATAATAGTTATTGAAGGATAAGATCTAGCTAGTAAATGTAACTAGGAGTAGTGTATGTGCTGAATTGAAGTATTTATTGATTGTTGTGTGAAGGGAGCAATATAGTTAAGTAGTAGTTGGGACATGAGAGAATAAATAAGTAATGAAAACGTGCATGTATGTAATGTATGATGTATGTGATTGTCAATAAAGGGCAACGACATGAGTGAGTGGGACATAAGCTACTAGCTAGGAAGGAAGGATATACCATATTATATTATTCTTATTCTTTTTATTATCTCGTGTAATAAAATATCCCTCCAATTTGTCTTATTGAAACTTACAATTTTTAATAAAGAAACAGTTTATTGCGAGTGCCATGTCTTTTTTTATATATGATTCAATATAGCTAAGTTAATTTGTATAAGTAAATAAGTATTACTTTCAAGTGAGTGGTTATCTGGTTATTTATATTAGGTAGATTCATCATTATGTCCTAATATATACTCCTAGATTTTAGTTCGGTCAATTATATATCACTCTCATTTTGTAGGAATTGCTGAAATATTTGTGACTTAATTAATCTAATTTTGATATTTGCAAGATAGATTAAAGAATGCTATGGAATAAGGTATGCAAAAAACGTCTGAAAAAAGTAGTGCATCAAATAGGATAGATGTATGGTGTAAAATAATTGGAGTTAAAAAACAGGAATTTATAGATTTAGAATAGAATTTACTATAGTTAAAAAAAGTTTAATTATTGTGACTCTAACTTTTAACTTTTAGGTCATCTGATTGATTGCGAAAATTAGAACATGAAAAAATAATTAAGAAAATACAAGTGGAGAACAATGACTTAAAAATTATATTGGAAAAGACAAAAAAAAATTTGAATTTAATAACTGTTTGTTTTAACAAATGATAAAAAAAGTTTAATTTTAAAATTCCTATATGGTGGAGAAACAAATATAAGAGAAGATGAAATGGATAAACATACTTCTAAAGAGTAATTATTTTATTGTAGTTATGATTCTAGTTATTAATTAAAGACTTTAAATGATGTGATTAGTAATAGAGACATCGAAATAATGTAATTAGTTTTAAAAGCAATACTTTTATAAATTTATGTTTGATAATTTTTATATTTTATTGAATTATAATTATATAAAAATCAGTATTTAAGAATAATAGATGTAAAATTTAGTAAAAAAAATTATAATTAAAAAATTAGGATCAATGACAGATTTAGCCACAAAAAAATTTAGTCGTTATTAGCGACGAAAAATTTGGTTAATAACACTTGATTGCTAATTAGCTACCAAAATATTGGCTGCTAATTTGTAACCGATTTTTTCAGTGACCAATTTGGCGACAGAAAATTTGGTCACTATATAACTTTTGTTAGCGATCAGTATTGTTTGGCGAAGGTTTGGTAGTCTTTATTGAAAATCTGTCAGTAATAATCAACGACTAACTTCGATCGCTGTTTTAAATTTAGCGACTAAAATTTTACCAACTACCATAATTAATCACTAAATCGATCATTATATTGTTAATTTCTTATAGTGAAACAGCCTCTCAAATCGGTTACCCAATTTTGTAATTATCTTATAAGGAATTTATTTTTACAAGCTTTTTAGGATCGGTGAATTTCATAGGTAATAGAGTAATGAACTTCTAGTACATTTGCATACCGTTATTTTGATGTCTACACTATTACTAAACAATTAATTAGCACATGGTTGCATGGCAGATTCTTGGGCCATGATAACCCATCGGATGAAAATGCTCCTAGCGTTCAAAAGATTATGTTAGTTCAAGGTATGGGGGATGGTTGCTGCTGCCACTGCATCCTACATTACAACCCCGTTGGATATTATCAAGACACGGTTACATATTCGTTATATAATTGGGTTTTCAATGTATACATGTTAGGTGTTTGAAAAACTCTTACAATATTCCTTTTTTCTTTTCTTATTCTGCATGCACTGCAGGTAATAATGGGACATGAATATGGAAGCTCTATAAAATAAGTCGCAAAAAAAATTAATCAACGAAGGTGGTTGGATAGGCTTTTATAGAGGGTTTTGGTCCAAGATTATTTAGTGTGTCAATGATGGGAACTTACAATCATATTGACATCTGAGTATCTAAGTAAGAAAACTATCCTTTCCTTCCTGTGATTAAATTCTCTGTGTATTGTATCTGCACTTGCATATGAGTTTATCATTTTGTTACTATCTTATATTCTGGTGTATGAAAATATTGGAATAACTACTTATCTCAATTGTAATTCTTTTTTCCTTTTTCTTTGCTCAGAGCACGTGTGTACTAAAGATGAACAAAGGCATTTTGGTCTGCAAGCTTTGTCATTTGTTTTGTAACTAGCCATGAATAATTGATAAGTAAATATTAGAATCCTACACCTTTAGCAATGAAATTGTTGTTCTACATTTATCATCAACAACTTTGGAAGATTAACCTTTGTTGTATTAAAACTATATGTACTAACAGTGATAGAGTAGTGAAAAAATTACTGCTATAATTATTGCAGCTAGAGATGTAATAATTTCATTCTTTTTTATGATTAAATTGTATTCATGTATTTATTTTTGGCTGTGCCTTTTATAATGTCTTTTTTATATGGAAAGAAACCAATAATAAATTGTAATGAAATATGAAAAAACAGTTAAAAATTCTTAACTCTCTGTATGTAATTATGGAATGTGTAGCATACATTAGAAATAGTTTTATGCACAACCACACTTAAAAAAAGGGAAGGGATCAAATTAGGTCTAAAGTGTAATATGATCAGGTTAATTAGTCATTATACACTTTAGCGTAGCACCAGATTGTCACATCAGTATTGCAACAGCTGAGTTATCACCTGAAAGAAACCAAAGACCAATCAAGTAGCTAGCCATTGCACACTTTAGTATGGCACCTGATTGCCACATTCGTACTATGACAGCCGAATTATCACTGAAAAAAGATCAAGAACCAATAAGGTCAGCTAGTCATTGCACACTTTAGCGTGGTACCAAATTGTTACATCAGTACTACAACAACCGAGTCATCACTGAAAAAAGACTAGAGACCATTATAGTGCTCGAAAGTCGATCGGGAGACTACAAATAGTAAAATTGGAATCTCAATAACTAAATTAAGTAATCGCGTAAGTTTAAGGGACCACTACAAAAGTTTACTGTTAAGTTGAAAAATCAACTAAATTAATTATTGATGACAAACATTATTTTTGGGCATTTATCTAACTAATGTTAATTATTTATAATTAAGCATTGCAGGCCACAAATCAATACAGCAGCCCAAAGTGAATGAAAACAAAAACAAGGCTGGTGGGCTACAAACCAATAAAAGTCCAAAGAAAACAAAGCAAGGAACCAAAGGGCTGAACTTGATTTAAACCCGATCCAAGCCCGTTTTCATAACTCCAAGTTGATCCCTCCAATTTGCTCTCACACCAAAAGCAACGTTCACTTTTGTGTTTTGGTTAGAAAATCAAAAAAGTAAAAGAGAGCTTCTTCCCTAAGCTATTCACCAAAAAAGCAAGAAAGAAAAGGTTAAGAAAATGGTAGAGGTCTAATCACCCACATCAATTTGTATCAAGAAGAGGTCAGAAGTTAAAGGTGATTTTTATTTCCTTCTACATGCATCTCATTTTATTCTCTTCATCTTCAACTCTATGCTACTCCATATTGGGATAAATGGGAAAGATAAAGTTTGTTCTTCCCTGCTGTGCATTTACGGTCACAAATATAACTTGGGGACCAAGCTATTTTTCAAGGGTCAAGATCTGGCTAACCATTGAAGGATTTGTTGTGTTTGCTGTCCTGAGGCCTTCGGTCAACCAAGGAAGTCAGAACCAAAGTCCCTAATTTGAGTAAATATGGAAGAAAGGGAACAGCAGAGTTGGTGAAGCACAAAGTTCCAGGTTTGACCTAGGGAAGAGCAACATGCAAGGAGATACAAAAGAAGTTGGTTTACTATTTTGAAGCCAAGGAGAGATAACCCAGAGTATTGAGGTTTTGTTCTGTGAAGAAGCTCTCTGAAGAAGTTCATCTACTTGGATAGTGCTTTCTTTCAAAGAAGTATTCTGCCAAAAATAAAGAACTGAATCAGAGACATGCAAACCTAGTTTATCACATAGCAAATAGGCTGTTGTAGAGTCAATCTCCTTTATGTTTTACAGATTGTAATTTCCTTTTCAATGTTTATCTTTCTGTAATTTTTTGAGTGAAAAGGCATATTGAGAGAGTTCAAGTAAAAGCCAATGAGTGAATGAGGATGAGTGATACACTTGAGAGAAAAGTCTAGAGTTAATTTCAGATTTCTTTAGGTAAGTTTGTGTCTTGTATCTTGTACCAGTGAGGTACCCCTTTCTTAGTTGGGTGAGCACTAAGAGTGAAGAGTTAGGTATTAGCATAGCCAATGTCAAGTTAGGTTAGAACTTGAGTGTGTAAGGTTGTGTTAATCCTGTGGAATTGGTGTATGTAATACTTTAACTATAGTGGAAATTCCACCACTGTTGTGGTGGAGACTGGATGTAGGTTGCATAGCACAAGGTAACCAAACCAGAATATATGATGGTGTCAACTTCTCTCTTTTCTGCTCTGTTCTATTTTCTGATATTCATGAAACAAAATAAAATTGTCTCATAAATTTTCGCTGCTGAGTTCAAACAGAATCAGAATTGAAAGTTTGTTTTAAAAGGTTAATTCAGTAACACAAAAGAAGGTCATAGATTCAACCCCCCCTTCTCTAAGCCTTCAACAACCTTCAATTGGTATCAAAAGCTAAGGTCTCAAGAATCAAGCTTAACCGATAGGAGCAAAGATCCAATGGCGAGCAACTTGGGCACAACCACAGTTGCCTACACCCTCACTGAAGGCTAGTCAAACAACAGGCCTTTTTTCTTCAACGAGAAGAATTATGCCTACTGGAAAGAGAGAATGAGGATCTTTATCCAATCCATTGACTACAACATTTGGAAGATTGTTGTAAGCGGTCCCAATATTCCAACAAAAACAAGTGCTGATAGATTGGTGACTCTAAAAGAAGAAGCTGAGTGGAATGAAGATGATAAGAAGAAGATGGAGCTGAATGCTAAAGCCATTAACCTTTTTCACTGTGCTATCAGCTTTGAAGAGTACCAAAAGGTGTCTAGATGCAAGACAACCAAAGAAATTTGGGAGAAATTCTACGTTACACACGAAGGCACTAAACAAGTCAAAGAAATGAGGATTGATATGCTGCGAAAAGAGTACGAGATGTTTAATATGAAGGATGGAGAAAGCATTGATGAAGTGTTTGAGAAATTCTCAATCATAATCAACCACCTTGATGCTATGGGTACAAACTACTCAGAACAAACCTTAGTGAGAAAAATCCTTAGAAGCCTCACAAAAGAATGGGAAACTACTGCCACTGTCCTAGCCGAGAGCAACAACCTAAGCCCTATAACCTATGATGAGCTGAGAGGAAAACTCTTTGCTTATGAAACCACACACAAAAACCCAGACTCAAAGAAAAAGAAAATAGCCCTCAAGTCAAAAATAGAATCAAAAGAGAGTGAGTCTAGTTATAGTATTTCAAATGATGAGCTTATATTTTTTGCTAGGAGATTTAAAAGGATGATGAAGAACAAGAGCAAGTACAAGGGTTCAAGCTGAAAGGAACAAAAGATGGACTTGAGCAAAGTGACGTGTCATCACTGCAAGGAGGCTGGACATTTCAAGCTAAACTGTCCAAAGCTCAAGAAGGAGGATAAGGGAAAGAAAGAGAAGAAGAGAGTGCTCATGGCAGCTTGGAAGGATCTTGAGAATGACTCCAATGAGGAAAAAGATTCTGAAGGTGAAGACAAAGACTACTTCATGGCTGGAAATAATAATCTTGATGAGGTAAATTACTATGACTTGTCTATAGATGATTTACATGCTATTATTGATGATCTTACTCTAAACACCTCAAAACTGCTAGACAAGTACAATAAGTGCAGATCTGAAAGAGATGTGTTAAAAGATGAAAATAATTTTTTAAAAGAAAAAGTGAAGGAAACTGAATGTGCTTTGGACATTATTGAAGAAAACAGATTTCTAAAATCTGAACTTGAAAATTTAAAAGGAAAGCACATTGTGGATCCTTCTCAAGAGTTAATTGCTGAAAATGAACGATTAAATGATATGATTAAAAGGCTGAATGGTGACTTAACAAAATTTGCTCAAAGTTCTAGTAACTTGGACAAATTACTTGCAAGCCAAAGACTATTGTTTGAAAAACCTGGTTTAGGTTATATAACCAGGGAAAGTGCAGTTTTTAATGATTCCTCTATGAAATTTGTGGCTTCTTCATCAAATACTAAATCCACACCCAACAAATCTGGTATTGGATATGTTCCAACACTTGAGGAGAAATTTGATGAAGTTTATACAAGTGAAACTGAGCCTTCACCAAGAACCGAACCTACTTCAAATAGATCAGGTCTAGGGTACATTTCAAAAAATGAGGCTGCTTTCAAGAAACCACCATTTTACAACAAAACCTCATATTCGAAAAGTCCAAAAGTTTTCAAAAATTTTGGTGAAAGTGCATTTGCAAAGAGGAACAATTATAACAAAAACCGGTTTGTCAAAAGAAATGCACCTCCTCCAAAAACCAAAAAATTTCAACCCTTCAATCATTTCCAGCAAAATAACTCTCCTCAATTTTAGCAGTATGCATAAGAAAATCATTGTTTTAATTGCAAGAAATTTGGTCACTCATATGCACAATGTTTCATTGAAAAGAGAGTTGTGGGAAACCAAATTTACAATGTTGTTTGTGATTTCAATGCACTTGGGTAACCAAGATGGATTAACTTCAAAGGATCCAAATTAATTTGGATACCTATGGTTACTTGAAGCTTTTCATGCAGATTTGCCTAGCATCCAAGAACAAAAAGGATATGTGGTACTTGGATAGTGGATGCTCTAGGCACATGACTGGAAGGTCAACTTACTTCATCAAACTAAACAAGTATGATGGAGGTTTTGTGACCTTTGGAGATGATGGTAAAAGTAAAATAATTGCTGTTGGAAAAGTAGGTAATGAACACTCTACTTTCATTGATGATGTATTTTTGGTATGTGGATTGAAGCACAATCTTTTGAGTATAAGTCAGCTGTGTGATTTAGGATATTTAGTGACTTTCAAAAGACTTGAATGCTGTGTTGTAAAAGAAAAGACTAATGAAGTGCTTTTTGTTGCCAAGCGTTGTAATAATGTGTATGGACTTACCCTTGATGAACTAAAAGATCAAAATGTAGCCTGTTTTCATTCTAAAGAATTTTAAAAATGGCTATGGCACAAGAGATTGGGTCATGCAAGTATGTTTCAATTTAACAAACTTGTAAAGAAAGGGTTAGTAAGAGGTCTTCCTTTGATAAGGTTTGACAAAGACATCACTTGTGATGCTTGTCAAATGGGAAAACAAACAAAAAGTTCTTTTAAACCAAAGGAAGACATCTCTACTAAAAGGCCACTTGAGTTGCTACACATTGATTTATTTGGTCCAACAATAACTCAAAGCCTAGGTGGTAAACATTATGGTTTAGTGATTGTGGATGACTATACTAGGTTTGGTTGGGTTTTATTTCTTGCACGCAAAAATGAAGCCTTTTCGGCCTTTGAACCTTTTTGCAAGAAAATTCAAAATGAAAAGGATTTAAAGATCTCTTCTATAAGAAGTGATCATGGAACTGAATTTGAAAACAATTTATTTGAATCCTTTTGTGAGGAATTTGAAATATCTTACAACTTCTCTTGTCCAAGGACACCACAACAAAATGGTGTTGTGGAAAGAAGAAATAGAAGCATACAAGAAATGACAAGAGCTATGCTTTGTGAGAGCAACGTTCCAAAATTCCTTTGGGCTGAAGCGGTTAACACAACATGCCACATTTTGAATAGAACTATCATAAGAAAATTTTTGAAGAAATTTCCTTATGAACTTTGGAAAGGTTACCCACCAAACTTGGACTACTTGCACATCTTTGGGTGTAAATGTTTCTTTCTTAATAACAAGGATAATTTGGGTAAATTTAGTCCAAAGGCGTATGAGTGCTTGTTTGTAGGATATTCCACAACTAGTAAAGCATATAGAGTTTATCATCAAGATGCTAGGATTATTGAGGAGTCCATACATGTTACATTTTGTGATACTAACTTAGTGTAAAGTATTTTGGAAGACTGTGATGCAGGAAATCAAGCTCAAAAGGATGATGAAACTGTGCAAAATCTTGAAAATGGAAATTTTGGTCAAGCTGAACCAGAAACTGCAGTAGCTAAAAATTCAAGAGACAATTCTATTTTGTCTCATGAATCTGTAGGAAATCCTGAAACCACCAGTTCCCTGAATCCCTTGGCAACTGAATCTGCCTCCAAGTCCACCAGACCTCGTGAACGGAGATTCTTGAAGAATTATCCTGAGGAATTTGTCATTTGGGATGTCTCTCATGGGGTTAGAACTCGGTCTTCAACTAGAAAGGTAAATAAAGGAACAAACATTGTCCTTCTCTCTCAAATGGAGCCTCAAAATATCAAGGAAGCCCTTGGTGACCCTTCTTGGGTGAAGGCAATGGAAGATGAGCTTCAAGAGTTTGAGAAGAACCAGGTTTGGACGTTGGTTCCAAGGCCAAATGGAAAGAAAGTAACCGGAACCAAGTGAATTTTTGGGAACAAGCTAGGAGAGGATGGTAGCATTGCAAGAAACAAGGCAAGGCTAGTGGCACAAGGATATGACCAAGAAGAAGGAATAGACTTTGATGAATCCTTTGCACCTGTTGCCCCAATGGAAGCCGTAAGACTTCTCTTAACTTATGCTGCGTTTTGTGGTTTTAAATTATATCAAATGAATGTGAAATGTGCATTTTTTTTAATGGTGTGATAGATAGAGAAGTGTATGTGGAACAGCCACCTGGTTTTGAAAATAAAGAGCTTCCTAACCATATTTTCAAATTATCAAAAGCTCTCTATGGTTTGAGGCAAGCTCCTAGAGCATGGTATGAGAGACTTAGCTCTTTTCTTTTGAAAAATAGTTTTCAAAGAGGCACCACAGACACTACTCTATTTATCAAGAATTCTAATCATTCTTTCATTCTAGTCCAAATATATGTTGATGACGTTATTTTTGGATCAGCCAATGAATCCCTTTGCACTGAATTTGGAAAACTCATGACAAGTGAATTTGACGTGAGTATGATGGGTGAACCTAATTTTTTCCTTGGACTACAAATTAAACAAACTGAAAAAGGTATTTTTCATTTATCAAGAGAAGTATGCCAAGGAACTAGTTAAGAAATTTGGTATGGAAAATGCCAAACCCATGGGAACTCCCATGCACCCTAATTCAAAATTAGATAAGGGAGAAATTGAGAGAGATGTTGATGAGACTAGGTATAGAGGAATGATTGGTTCTCTTATGTACTTAACTTCCTCTAGACCTGATATTGTGCAAAGTGTTGGAATGTGTTCAAGATTCCAATCTAAACCAAAAGAGTCTCATCTTTCTACAGTTAAGAGGATCATTAGATATGTCCATGGCACATCCAATTTTGGTCTTTGGTATCCTAAGATTGATGATTTTTCTGCAGTTGGTTATTGTGATGCAGATTTTGCCGGTGATAAAGTTGATAGAAGGAGCACATCAGGCTTATGTTGCTTTCTTGGAAAGTCCTTGAATGTTTGGTCAAGTAAGAAGCAGCCAACGGTGGCTTTATCCACTGCAGAGGCTGAGTATATAGCTGCTTCTTCATGTTGTTCTCAACTTATGTGGTTAAAAACACAGCTTGCTGATTACAAGTTAAATGTTGAAAATATTCCCCTGCTGTGTGATAATATGAGTGTCATTAATATTTCTAAAAATCCAGTTTTGCACTCTAGGACTAAGCATATTAAAGTGAAATTTCACTCAATAAGAGAATATGTACAAAAGGGGGATATTATCATTCAATTTGTTAAATCTGAGGAGAAATTAGCAGATATTTTTACTAAACCATTTGCTGAGGACAGATTCTGCATGCTTAGGACTAGCCTAGGAATTTTGAGCTATGATTCATTGTTTGAAAATTGCTAATGTGTTTGTTGGAGTTTTTGTCTCATAAACAGGTATGAGACAAATCTGGGCTAGTGAAGAACGTTCCCTTCAATCAGAGTGTTCTGGACTTGTTGCACGTGCAGATTTATCTGGGATAACCTCAAAATCGGATCTGGAGTGGTCCAGTGTGTTTCTTTAAATCCAACCATCTCTGAGATCAATATGAATGTTACATTGGTTTTGTTTTGGTTTTTGTTGGACTAGTTGTTTTATCTTTTTTTGTTTGTTTTTGTTTTGTTGTTTTTTGTTTAAGTCCAAAAGGATTTTAAATTTTAAAAATTGATTTCATTTTCAATGTTTGAATAAACTCAAATCTCTCTCTTTTATGATGTCAACTCATTTCAAGTCAAATCAGAAGATGATGCAGTTGCATGGCTTTAGAAAACTTTTTTGGTACGGTTACTGATGAGCGGATAATTTATACGCTTTTTGTATTATTTTTAGGTAGTTTTTAGTATATTTTAGTTAATTTTTATTATATTTTTATTAGTTTTTAAATAAAAATCACATTTCTAGACTTTACTATGAGTTTGTGTATTTTTCTATAATTTCAGGTATTTTCTGGCTGAAATTGAGGGACCTGAGCAAAAATCTGATTCAGAGGTTGAAAAAGGACTGCAGATGCTGTTGGATTCTGACCTCCCTGCACTTAAAGTAGAATTTTTGGAGCTACAGAAGTCCAATTGGCGTGCTCTTAATTGCGTTAGAAAGTAGACATCCTGGGCTTTTCAGCAATATATAATAGTCTATACTTTACTTGAGATTTGATGGCCCAAACCGGCGTTCCAAGTCAGCATAAAAATTCTGGCATCAAAATGCCAGAACTGGCATAAAAGCTGGAGTTAAACGCCCAAACTGGCACAAAAGCTGACATTTAACTCCAAGAGAAACCTATGCACGTGAAAGATTCAATTCTCAGCCCAAGCACACACCAAGTGGGCCCCGAAACTGGATTTCTGCATCATTTACTCATTTCTGTAAACCCTAGGCTACTAGTTCTCTATAAATAGGACCTTTTGCTATTGTATTTTCATCTTCGGATCATCTCTGGAACACATTATGTAGTTTTTATGTTCTGAGACCTCCATGGGAGGCTGGGCACTCGGCCATATGTACCCTAATTTCACTTATGTATTTTCAACGGTGGAGTTTCTACACCCCATAGATTAAGGTGTGGAGCTCTGATGTTCCTCATGAATTAATGCGAAGTACTATTATTTTTCTATTCAACTCAAGCCTATTTCTTCTCTAAGATATTCATTCGCACACAAGAACATGATGAATGTGATGATTGTGACACTCATCACCATTCTCACCTATGAACGCGTGCCTGACAACCACTTCCGTTCTACATGCAAACAAGCTTGAATGTGTATCTCTTGGGTTTCTAATCTAAGATTAAAATCTTCGTGGTATATGCTAGAATTATTGGCAGCCATTCCTGAGATCCGAAAAGTATAAACCTTGTATGTGGTATTCCGAGTAGGATCTGGGAAGGGATGACTGTGACGAGCTTCAAACTCGCGAGTGTTGGGCGTAGTGACAGACGCAAAAGGATCAATGGATCCTATCCCAACATGATCGAGAACCAACAGCTGATTAGCCGTGCGGTGACAGTGCATTTGGACCATTTTTACTTAGAGGACGGGAGGTAGCCATTGACAACGGTGATACCCAACATACAGCTTGCCATGGAAAGGAGTATGAATGATTGGATGAAGACAATAGGAAAGCAGAGATTCAGAAGGAATAAAGCATCTCCATACGCTTATCTGAAGTTCCCACCAATGAATTACATAAGTATCTCTATCTTATTTTATATTTTATTCATCTTTTAATTATCAATTCTCCATAACCATTTGAATCCACCTGACTGAGATTTACAAGATGACCATAGCTTGCTTCAAGCAGGCAATCTCCGTGGGATCGACCCTTACTCACGTAAGGTTTATTACTTGGACGACCCAGTGCACTTGCTGGTTAGTTGTGCGGAGTTGTGACAAAGAGTTGAGATTACATTCGTGCGTACCAAGTTTTTGGCGCCGTTTTAGAGATCACAATTTTGTGCACAAAGTTTTTGGCGCCGTTGCCGGGGAGTTCGAGTTTGGACAACTGACGGTTCATCTTGTTGCTCAGATTAGGTAATTTTATTTTATGTTTAAGCTTTTTACTTTTTATTTTCGAAAAATTTCAAAAAAAAAATTTCTTATTTTATTATTCAAAGTTTTTAAGAATGAATTCTAGAGTTTCATGATGATCTATTGAAGTCTGGCTGGCTGTGAAGCCATGTCTAATCTTTTGGACCGAGGTTTCAACTTATCATCACAAGAGCTTGTTGATTTCTATCAATCTTGATGTTGAAAGTAATGATCTGCTAAAGCTTGGCTGGCCATTGGCCATGTCTAGTGTTTTGGACCGGAACTTTCACTGAAAGCTTGGCTGGCTAGTAAGCCATGTCTAATTCTTGGACCGGAGTTTTAGACTAACATTGCATGATTTCTGGCATTCTCATTAAAATTTTTGAATTCCTTATTTTCCCTTTCTCCAATTAATTTTTGAAAAATTACAAAAAAAAATTAAAATCACAAAAATAAAAAATAATTTGTGTTTCTTGTTTAAGTCTGGTGTCAATTTTTAAGTTTGGTGTCCTGCTTGTTTTATTTATTTCCTTGCATTTTTCGAATGTATGAATTATGTTCTTCATTAATCGTCAAGTTGTTCTTGATGATTTCCTTGCTCTGATCTTTAAATTCTCTTGTTTTGTGTGTTTTGTTGTTTTTCATATGCATTCTCCATTTGTTAGTGTCTCTAATATGAAAATTTCTAAGTTTGGTGTCTTACATGCATTGTTTATTTGATCTTAGTTTTCCATGATTAGTTGCATTTTGATTGCTTCTCATCATTAAAACTTCAAAAAAAAATTTCAAAATTGTGTCTTTTCAAGTCAATAATACAGAGAATTGAAGATTCAAAACATGCAGCAGAGGAATTACAGAGAAAAAGCTGGGCATTCAAAACGCCCAGTGAGGAAGGAAAACTGGCGTTCAAACGCCAGCTAGGGTACCAGGCTGGGCGTTAAACGCCCAAAAAGGTAGCATTTTGGGCGTTAAACGCCAGAATGGATACCATTCTGGGCGTTTAACGCCAGGAGGGCACAGGAGAGAAGATTTTGTTTTTAATTCAAATCTTTTTCAAATTTTCATAATTTTTCAAAATGATTTTCAATCATATCTTTTTTATTTCTGATTTCAAAATCTTTTTCAAAATCACTTAATTACTTTCTCAATTTTAATTTTCGAAAATCATTTACCAAATTTTCAAAATTTCTTTTAATTATTTTAAATTCTTTTTAATTTAAAATTTTTTAGTTTTACTTAAAAATTTATTTTCAAAAATTCTTCCCCCTCCTCACCTTCTTCTATTTAAAGGACTAACACTCCTCCTCAATGTGCAATTCGGACTCCCTCTCTCTATAAGTTCGAATTCTCTCCTCTCTACCTCCTCCTTCTATTCTTTTTTTCCTCTGACACCTCAAGGAATCTCTATACTGTGACATAGAGAATTCCATACTTTCTTCTTCTCTCTTTCATATGAGCAGGAGCAAACACAAAGGCATTCTTGTTGAAGCTGATCCTGAACCTGAAAGGACTTTGAAGAGAAAGCTAAGAAAAGCTAAAGCACAGCTCTCTGTAGAGGACCTAACAGAAATTTTTCAAATAAGAAGAAGACATGGCAGCCAAAAATAACAACAATGCCAACAATGCAAGGAAGGTGCTTAGTGACTTTACTGTACCTACTCCCGACTTCTATGGGAGAAGCATCTCAGTTCCTGCCATTAGAGCAAACAACTTTGAGCTTAAGCCTCAATTAGTTTCTCTAATGCAATAGAATTGCAAGTTTCATGGACTTCTATTGGAAGATTCTCATTAGTTTTTAGCTGAATTCTTGCAAATCTATGACACTGTTAAGACCCATGGGGTTGACCCTGAGGTCTACAAACTTATGCTCTTCCCTTTTGCTGTAAGAGACAGAGCTAGAATATGGTTGGATTCACAACCTAAGGAAAGCCTAAACTCTTGGGAAAAGATGGTCAGTGCTTTTCTGGCAAAATTCTTTCCACCTCAAAAATTGAGTAAGCTTAAAGTGGAAGTCCAAACCTTCAGACAGAAGGAAGGTGAATCCCTCTATAAAGCCTGGGAAAGATACAAGCAATTGATCAGAAGGTGTCCTTCTGACATGCTTTTAGAATGGAGCATCATAGGTATCTTCTATTATGGTCCGTCTGAACTGTCCAAGATGTCATTGGACAGCTCTGCTGGAGAATCTCTTCATCTGAAGAAGACGCCTGCAGAAGCTCAGGAACTCATTGAAATGGTTGCAAATAACCAATTCATGTACACTTCTGAAAGGAATAATGGGACAAATCAAAAGAAAGGAGTTCTTGAGATTGATACTCTAAATGCCATATTGGCTCAGAATAAAATATTGACTCAGCAAGTCAATATGATTTCTCAGAGTTTGTCTGGAATGCAAGCAGCAACAGGCAGTACCAAAGAAGCTTTATCTGAAGAAGAAGCTTATAATCCTGATAACCCAGCAATGGAAGAGGTAAATTACATGGGAGAATCCTATGGAAACACCTATAATCCTTCATGGAGAAATCATCCAAATCTCTCATGGAAGGACCAACAGAGGCCTCAACAAGGCTTCAACAACAGTAATGGTGGAAGAAATAGGTTTAGCAATAGCAAACCTTTTCCATCATCTTCTCAGCAACAGACAGAGAACTCTGAGCAGAATAGTTCTGGCTTAGCAACCATAATCTCTGATCTAACTAAGACCACGCTCAGTTTCATGACTGAAGCAAGGTCCTCCATTAGAAATTTGGAGGCACAAATGGGTCAGTTGAGTAAGAGAATTACTGAAACTCCTCCTAGCACTCTCCCAAGCAATACAGAAGAAAACCCAAAGAGAGAATGCAAGGCCATAAACATGTCCCATATGGCCGAATGCATAAAGAAGGGAAAGGCAGTGGTTTCTACTGAGGAAGACCTCAATGGACGTCCACTGGCCTCCAAGGAGTTCCCTAATGAGAAACCATGAGAATCTGAGGCTCATACATAGACCATAGAGATTTCATTAAATTTCCTTCTGCCACTCATGAGCTCTGATGAGTATTCTTCCTCTGAAGAGGATGAAGATGTTACTGAAGAGCAAGTTGCTAAGTACCTTAGAGCAATCATAAAGCTAAATGCCAAGTTATTTGGTAATGAGACTTGGGAGGATGAACCCCCCTTGCTCACCAAAGAACTGGATGACTTGACTAGGTAGAGATTACCTCAGAAGAGACAGGATCCTGGAAAATTCTCAATACTCTGTACCATAGGCACCATGACCTTTGAGAAGGCTCTGTATGACCTGGGATCAAGTATAAACCTCATGCCACTCTCTGTGATGGAGAAGCTAGGGATCCTTGAGGTACAAGCTACAAGAATCTCATTAGAGATGGCAGACAATTCAAAGAAACATGCTTATGGACTTGTAGAGGATGTCTTGGTAAAGGTTGAAGGCCACTACATCCCTGCTAATTTTATAATCCTAGACACTGGGAAGTGTATGGATGAATCCATCATCCTTGACAGACCCTTCCTAGCCATAGCAAAAGCTGTGATTGATGTTGACAGAGGAGAATTGGTCCTTCAAGTGAATGAGAACTACCTTGTGTTTAAGGCTCAAGGATCTCCCTCTGTAACCATGGAGAGGAGGCATGAAAAGCTTCTCTCAATGTAGAGTCAAATAGAGCCTCCACATTCAAACTCTAAGTTTAGTGTTGGGAGACCATCATCATGCCCTGAGTATCTGAGGCTCCATGAGAGCCCACTGTCAAGCTATTGACATTAAAGAAGTGCTTGTTGGGAGGCAACCCAATTTTATTTTATTACATCTATTTTCTATTGTTATTTTATGTTTTCTGTAGGTTGATGATCATGTGAAGCCACAAAAACAACTGAAAAAGCAAAAACAGAATGAAAAATGCCAGTAAGGATAGCAGAATGGGCATTAAACGCCCAGTCTGGCACCATTTTGGGCGTTTAACACCAGAAATGGGCACCAGACTGGCGTTTAACGCCAGAAAGAGGCACAGAGCTGGTGTTTAACGCCAGAAAAGGGAGAAAAGCTGGCATTAAATGCCAGAAATAGGCAGCAACCTGGCGTTTAACGCCAAGATTGGCAATCAAGGGGGCGTTTACACACCAACATGGTGCAGGGATGAGAAACCCTTGACACCTCAGGATCTGTAGACCCCACAGGATCCCCACCTACCTCATTTCTCTCTCTCTCTTCTTCACACCTTCCCATAACACCCTTTCTCAAATACCCTTCACCAATCACCTCAATACCTCTTCCCCAAAAATCCCTCACCTATCAAATCCTACCCTCTTCTCCATAATCTCTTCACCAATCCACATCCATCCATCATAAAACCCCACCTACCTCACCTTTCAAATTCAAACCACTTTCCCTCCCAAACCCACCCATACATGGCCAAACCCTACCCCTCTCTTCACTCCTATATAAACCAATCTTCACTCCTTCATTTTCACACATCATACACACTACTTCTCCCCCTTGGCCGAACCACTAAACCCCCTCCATCTCTTCCATTTTCTTCTTCTACTCTTTTTTTTCTTCTTTTTCTCGAGGAAGAGCAAACCTTCTAAGTTTGGTGTGGTAAAAGCGTTGATTTTTGTTTTTCCATAACCATTTATGGCACCAAAGGCCAGAGAAACCTCTAGAAAGAGGAAAGAGAAGGCAAAAGCTTCCACCTCTGATTCATGGGAGATGGAGAGATTCATCTCAAGGGTGCATCAAGACCACTTCTATGAAGTTGTGGCCAAGAAGAAGGTGATCCCCGAGGTCCCTTTCAAGCTCAAAAAGGGTGAATATCCGGAGATCCGACATGAGATTCGAAGAAGAGTTTGGAAAATTCTCACCAACCCCATTCAACAAGTTGGGATCTTAATGGTTCAAGAGTTCTATGCCAATGCATGGATCACCAAGAACCATGATCAAAGTGTGAACCCAGACCCAAAGAATTGGCTTACAATGGTCCGGGAGAAATGCTTAGATTTCAGTCCAGAAAATGTAAGGTTGGCATTCAACTTGCCCATGATGCAAGGAGATGCACGCCCCTACACTAGAAGGGTCAACTTTGATCAAAGGTTGGACCAAGTCCTCATAGACATTTGTGAAGAGGGCGCTCAATGGAAGAGAGATTCAAGAGGGAAGCCGGTTCAACTAAGAAGGCATGACCTCAAACCAGTGGCTAGAGGATGGTTGGAATTTATCTAACGCTCCATCATCCCTACTAGCAACTGATCCGAAGTAACTATAGATTGGGCTATCATGATCCATAGCATCATGATTGGAGAGGAAGTAGAAGTTCATGAGGTCATATCTCTAGAACTCTACAAAGTAGCTGACAAAACCTCCACTTTGGCAAGGTTAGCCTTCCCTCATCTCATCCGTCACCTATGCAATTTAGCTAGAGTTGTCATAGAGGAAGACATCCTTATTGATGAGGACAAGCCCATCACTAAGAAAAGGATGGAGCAAACAAGAGAGCCCACTCATGAACCTCACCAAGAGCATGAGGAAATTCCTTATCATGAAATTCCTGAGATGCCTCAAGGGATGCACTTTCCTCCACAACATTATTGGGAGCAAATCAACACCTCCCTATGAGAATTAAGTTCCAATAAGGGACAACTAAGGGTGGAGCACCAAGAGCATTCCATCCTCCTCCATAAAATTAGAGAAGACCAAAGAGTCATGAGGGAGGAGCAACAAAGGCAAGGAAAAGACATTGAGGAGCTCAAGCACTCCATAAGATCTTCAAGAGGAAGAACAAGCCGCCATCACTAAGGTGGACCCGTTCTTTAATTTCCTTGTTCTTATTTTTCTGTTTTTTGAAAATTATGCTTTATGTTTTATTTATGTTTGTGTCTTATTACATGATCACTAGTGTCTAAGTGTCTATGCTTTAAAGTTATGAATGTCCTATAAATCCATCACCTTTCTTAAAAAGAAAAATGATCTAAAAACAAAAGAACAAGAAGTACATGATTTCGTATTCATCCTTGAAACTAGTTTAATTATTTTGATGTGGTGACAATACCTTTTGTTTTCTGAATAAATGCTTGAACAGTGCATATTTTTTATATTATTGTTTATGAATGTTAAAATTGTTGGCTCTTGAAAGAATAATGAAAAAGGAGAAATGTCATTGATGATCTTAAAAATCATAAAATTTATTCTTGAAGCAAGAAAAAGCAGTGAAAAAGAAGAAGCTTGCGAAAAAAATGGCGAAAAGAAAAAGAAAGAAAAAGAAAAAGCAAGCAGAAAAAGCCATTAACCCTTTAAACCAAAAGGCAAGGGTAAAAATGATCCAAGGCTTTGAGCATTAATGGATAGGAGGGCCCAAAGAAATAAAATCCTGGCCTAAGCGGCTAAACCAAGTTGTCCCTAACCATGTGCTTGTGGCGTGAAGGTGTCAAGCCAAAAGCTTGAGACTGAGCGGTTAAAGTCGTGATCCAAAGCAAAAAGAGTGTGCTTAAGAACCCTGGACACCTCTAATTAGGGACTCTAGCAAAGTTGAGTCACAATCTGAAAAGGTTCACCCAGTTATGTGTCTGTGGCATTTATGTATCCGGTGGTAATACTGGAAAACAAAGTGCTTAGGGCTACGGCCAAGACTCATAAAGTAGCTGTGTTCAAGAATCAACATACTAAACTAGGAGAATCAATAACATTATCTAAATTATGAGTTCCTATAGATGCCAATCATTCTAAACTTCAAAGGATAAAGTGAGATGCCAAAACTGTTCAGAGGCAAAAAGCTACTAGTCCCGCTCATCTAATTGGAGCTAAGTTTAATTGATATTTTGGAATTTATAGTATATTCTCTTCTTTTTATCCTATTTGAATTTCAGTTGCTTGGGGACAAGCAACAATTTAAGTTTGGTGTTGTGATGAGCGGATAATTTATACGCTTTTTGGCATTGTTTTTAGGTAGTTTTTAGTATATTTTAGTTAATTTTTATTATGTTTTTATTAGTTTTTAAATAAAAATTATATTTCTGGACTTTACTATGAGTTTGTGTATTTTTCTGTGATTTCAGGTATTTTCTGGCTGAAATTGAGGGATCTGAGCAAAAATTTGATTCAGAGGCTGAAAAAGGACTGCAGATGTTGTTGGATTCTGACCTCCCTGCACTCGAAGTGGAATTTTTGGAGCTACAGAAGCCCAATTGGCGCGCTCTAAATTGAGTTAGAAAGTAGACATCCTGGGCTTTCCAGCAATATATAATAGTTTATACTTTTCCCGAGATTTGATGGCCCAAACTGGCGTTCTAAGTCAGCATAAAAATTCTGGCGTCAAAACGCCAGAACTGGCATAAAAGCTGGAGTTAAACGCCCAAACTGGCACAAAAGCTAGCGTTTAACTCCAAGAGAAGCCTATACATGTGGAAGCTTCAATGCTCAGCCCAAGCACACACCAAGTGGGCCCCAGAAGTAGATTTCTGCATCATTTACTCATTTCTGTAAACCCTAGGCTACTAGTTCTCTATAAATAGGACCTTTTGCTATTGTATTTTCATCTTCGGATCATCTCTGGAACACATTATGTAGTTTTTATGTTCTGAGAACTCCATGGGAGGCTGGCCACTCGGCCATGTCTACCCTAATTTCACTTATGTGTTTTCAACGGTGGAGTTTCTACACCCCATAGATTAAGGTGTGGAGCTCTGCTGTTCCTCATGAATTAATGCGAAGTACTATTATTTTTCTATTCAACTCAAGCCTATTTCTTATCTAAGATATTCATTCGCACACAAGAACATGATGAATGTGATGATTATGTGACACTCATCACCATTCTCACCTATTAATGCGTGCCTGACAACCACTTCCGTTCTACATGCAAACAAGCTTGAATGTGTATCTCTTGGGTTTCTAATCTAAGATTAAAACCTTCGTGGTATAGGCTAGAATTATTGGCAGCCATTCCTGAGATCCGAAAAGTCTAAACCTTGTCTGTGGTATTCTGAGTAGGATCTGGGAAGGTATGACTGTGACGAGCTTCAAACTCGCGAGTGTTGGGCGTAGTGACAGACGCAAAAGGATCAATGGATCCTATTCCAACATGATCGAGAACCAACAGCTGATTAGCTGTGCGGTGACAGCGCATTTGGACCATTTTCACTGAGAGGACGGGAGGTAGCCATTGACAACGGTGATACCCAACATACAGCTTGCCATGGAAAGGAGTATGAATGATTGGATGAAGACAATAGGAAAGCAGAGATTCAGAAGGAACAAAGCATCTCCATACGCTTATCTGAAGTTTCCACCAATGAATTACATAACTATCTCTATCTTATTTTATATTTTATTCATCTTTTAATTATCAATTCTCCAAAACCATTTGAATCCACCTGACTGAGATTTACAAGATGACCATAGCTTGCTTCAAGCCGACAATCTCCGTGGGATCGACCCTTACTCACGTAAGGTTTATTACTTGGACGACCTAGTGCACTTGCTGGTTAGTTGTGCGGAGTTGTGACAAAGAGTTGAGATTACATTCGTGCGTACCAAGTTTTTGGTGCCGTTTTAGAGATCACAATTTCGTGCACCAGTTACGAATACTCCCTTCTCTCCCTCCATAACTCCTCCTCAAACTCTTCGGTTTTCTTCACTACCTTATTACTTCTCTTTCTTCTTAGCCAGAAACCACCCAAATGAGGAAAAAAACTGTTGTTCAAAAGCCTCCTAGAGAAAAGATATACAAGCTTCCTGCAAAACCTAGGCCCTCTACCCGTTCCAGAGACCGAACCTTCACTCCCTCACCTTCTCCTCCTACCTCTCCTCCACGAACTGATCCCATGGCAAGGACCAAAACCCCCCCCCCCCCAAGATTTTCTGCCTCTGCCAAGCCGACGCCTCCACCAAAGGAACCCTCTGCAAAACCTAGTTCTTCGAAACCTAGCTCATCCAAAGGCAAACGCCCTGCTACTGAAGAACCAGTTCCTGAGACAACTCAGCCTAAACCTAGGTCAGTTCCCTTGCGTTCTCAAAGAGGTAAACCTCGTCTCCCTCTCAAATCTATTAGAGAACCATATATTGATCTTTTTGCTCATAAATCCTACTTTATGACATCTCACTCTAACTATAACCCTCATAGATTTAAGTCTGCCATGAATCATAACTTTTATGAAGGTGTTATTAGGTACCATACCCTGTGTCCCACTTTTCTTGCTGATTTACCTACTTTGAAAAAGAAAGGTTTTCCTTTTATTAAAAATCTGGAATTTCTGGACTGGAATCACCTTTTTAACATCAAAAAGCCTGTGTATCCCCTTTTAGTCAAAGAGTTTTATGCAAACATGACATATCATGAGGGTAGTGTTCTTTCTTATATTAAAGGCAGAGACATTGTTTTAAATGATGAAACAATCAATAATTCTTTGAAGTATACAGATGTTGGACCGTGTGCTTATACTTCTGTAAAGTGGGATGAAGGAGTTGGTATTTCTTACAATGATGCTTTGGCTCACATTTGTGAACATGTTTCCTTAATTGATAGCATCACACCCACTCCCAAAGCCCTAGGACATGAACGTGCTCAGTTGCACCGAATAGTCAACCACATTATACTTCCTCAAAGAGGTTCATATCAAACGATTTCTTACACAGACACACTTGTTTTGAATGCCCTGATCACAAAATCAGAAATTTCTTTTGCCTAATTATGGTTAGATTACATGTTTGATTTTGTTAGAAGTGAGAAAGACAAAGCACTACCTTATGGCATATTTCTAACTTGTGTTTTTGAGCATTTTGGTATTGACTTGTCCAATGAGAATTATGAAAACAGACATTCATATCTAAAAGGGGGTAGTTCAGTAAAACAGCAAAAGGGACCTACTCGTTCAGAGAGAGTGGTCTTGGATAATGAAGATCATGACTTTATCCATGAGGAATCTCTTCCTCCTTCCACCGAGGGTACTTCCATCTCCACTGGACAAAAATTCGCTCTGCTGAATGTTGTCAAAGATGTAGTCCAGGAGTTTGTCTCACAATCAAATCACATGATTGCCATGAGCAAGGAACAAAGGAGGCTAGCAAGCAAGCATGAGAACTTCCTCCGAAAATCAAGAGATCGAGTGGCTGTATTCATGACGTTCATTGACAACCTTCAAAAGGATGAAGACCCTGCCACTGATGCTGATGAGGAAGTTGATTCGGAGGGAAATGGTTCTGATGCTTAGCATTGTCTCATGAAGATAATGTTGTCTGCTCATTTTTTGTCTCATAAAAATTGTCTCTTTTAATACTTTGAAACTTATATTTGTTATTTCTGGATGACTGTAATACCTTAACAAATGCTGCACTTACTTCAAATTAATTTGATATTTTGAACCGTGCTCTAACACTTTCTTGCAGGATTTAAGGTGCTGTTTTGATTGATCTTGCTTAGGCTCCACCCTTGATAACAAAAGGGGGAGTAATAGCTAAATTGCTGATTTTTTACTGCTACTGAATTTTCTGAATTTTAAATTGTGAATTTTGATTTGCAACTGTGCTGCTGCAGGGAATGTAATGACATAACCATTGGAACTTGCTTTTATACATTGTTGGTTTGCCCTTGATTAATCTTGATGATTTGAATTTTGTTGTTGACATAATATGTTCAGTATTGGGCTGAATTTGTAGTGTTGATTGTTTAAACTCTCTTAGTCAAAATTTTTGTGTAGCTCTTTATGGTGCTCTCTATAAGTAAATGCAAACAGGAAAGAAGAGAAGAGCATAAATCCAGGGGGAGCAACACAAAAGGAAGTAACAGTAAATCAAAGGGAGTTTTTAAACTTTATTCAAATTCATTTCCTTTTGATCATTACTTAAATTATGTTTGTCATCAAGGAGGAGATTGTTAAGTTGAGAAATCAACTAAATTAATTATTGATGACAAACATTATTTTTGGGTATTTATCTAACTAATGTTAATTATTTATAATTAAGCATTGCAGGCCACAAATCAATACAGCTGCCCAAAGTGAATGAAAACAAAAACAAGGCTGGCGGGCTACAAACCAATAAAAGTCCAAAGAAAACAAAGCAAGGAACCAAAGGGCTGAACTTGATTTAAACCCGATCCAAGCCCGTTTCCATAACTCCAAGCAGATCCCTCCAATTTGCTCTCACACCAAAAGCAATGTTTACTTTTGTGTTTTGGTCAGAAAATCAGAAAAGTAAGAGAGAGCTTCTTCCCTAAGCTATTCACCAAAAAAGCAAGAAAGAGAATGTTAAGCAAATGGTAGAGGTCTAATCACCCACATCAATCTGTATCAAGAAGAGGTCAGAAGCTAAAGGTGATTTTTATTTCCTTCTACATGCATCTCATTTTCTTCTCTTCATCTTCAACTCTATACTACTCCATATTGGGATAAATGGGAAAGATAAAGTCTGTTCTTCCCTACTGTGCATCTACGGTCACAAATATAACTTGGGGACCAAGCTGTTTTTCAAGGGCCATGATCTGGCTAACCATTGAAGGATTTGTTGTGTTTGCTGTCCTGAGGCCTTCGGTCAACCAAGGAAGTCAGAACCAAAGTCCCTAATTTGAGTAAATATGGAAGAAAGGGAACGGCAGAGTTGGTGAAGCACAAAGCTCCAGGTTTGACCTAGGAAAGAGAAACATGCAAGGAGATACAAAAGAAGTTGGTTTACCATTCTAAAGCCAAGGAGAGATAACCCAGAGTATTGAGGTTTTGTTCTGTGAAGAAGCTCTCTGAAGAAGTTCATCTACTTGGACAGTGCTTTCTTTCAAAGAAGTATTCTGCCAAAAATGAAGAACTGAATCAGAGACATGCAAACCTGGTTTATCACATAGCAAAGAGGCTGTTGTAGAGTCAATCTCCTTCATGTTTTACAGATTGTAATTTTCTTTTCAATGTTTATCTTTCTGTAATTTCTTGAGTGAAAAGGCATATTGAGAGAGTTTAAGTAAAAGCCAATGAGTGAATGAGGATGAGTGATACACTTGAGAGAAAATTCTAGAGTTAATTTCAGATTTTTTTAGGTAAGTCTGTGTCTTGTATCTTGTACCCGTGAGGTACCTGTTGGGTGAGCACTAAGAGTGAAGAGTTTGGTATTAGTATAGCCAATGTCAAGTTAGGTTAGAACTTGAGTGTGTAAGGATTGTGTTAATCCTGTGGAATTGGTGTATGTAATACTTTAACTATAATGAAAATTCCACCACTATTGTGGTGGAGACTGGATGTAGGTTGCATAGCACAAGGCAACCGAATCAGGATACATGATGGTGTCAGCTTCTCTCTTCTCTGATCTGTTCTGTTTTCTGATATTCATGAGACAAAATGAAATTGTCTCATAAATTTCCGTTGCTGATTTCAAACAGAATCAGAATTGAAAGTTTGTTTTAAAGGGTTAATTCAGTAACACAAAAAAAGTCATAAATTCAACCCCCCTTCTCTAAGTCTTCTACAACCTTCATTTATTTAAAATACTAATAATATAACATGCATGTTTATTAATACTCATATCTTAAATTATTTGATATCTCATTTTTAATTGTTACTGACAATTTTTTATTAAGTAAAGTTTATCAATTATCATATCTGAAATAAATTACTTTGCAATAATTTCCTTTTCAAAGCAAACAAACATCTAATTGCTGCTAAATAACCGCTGCTATCTGCCGGTTTTCTTGTAGTGTAAAGAAAAAAAGAAAACAAAAAGAAAAAAAAAAAAACAAACAAACAAACAAAAATAGAAAGAAAAAGAAAAAGTCTAAAAATGTATTAATATCTCTAGAATTTTTCTATGAACGAAATGTCAGGTGAGAAGTTTTAACACCCAAACCTAAATTAATAAGCAACTCTATTAGTCATTATATCATGGGACATTTTGAATATTTAATCACTGGAACAATGGAAATTCTATCTTCCAAAGCAAGTCTATGTAATATTTTAAACAAATTTTATACAAAACACAATTTTTTTAGAAAAAAATAATAATAAAGAAGAACCGACTTCGGTTGCTCAACTTGGTAAAGGAAAGACCGCATGCTTTTGAATTCGTAGACGACATTAGAAAAGTCATCGGTCCATAAAATGATTGTTATCCGATCCTAGGCCACACTTCACATATTATATTATTATGGATAGAAATAAAGAACCTTGTGTGATAACAACACATTAAAAAGAAATAAAATAAAAAAGAACACAATCAACATGTTAAGTGTCCCAACATTTTGGGCACCATAGCATCCAATATCCATGGAAGTGGTGGTAATAGAGCAAGTGCATGCCGCTATCTTCTTTTTCCATTGATGTTCTTCTTTCCTTTAATTTTAATTTTTCTCTTTCGTGGTCTTTTCAAACCCAAATATAATGCAACTCCAATACATCCTACATCCAAGCGTAGGATTCTTACTTATCGTTCTAAATCCAACTCTAATATACATATCTATTCTTTTGCTTTCTATAGATGATCTACTATCATTGATTCATTATCTCTGAAAATGCATGTCATTCTCCACTTAATGCCCTAATTTCGTATATAATGAGTAATTTTTAAAATTAATACTTTTTGTTAATATTAATTAATATTTTATTTTTATATTATTAGAATTTTAAATTTA
>NC_029789.2:124391151-124391696 GCF_000816755.2 Arachis ipaensis | reverse complement strand
TTTTGGTTATCACCATTCGTGGGCATAAACCAAATATTTATACCAACCTTCCCACCGTACCGTTGACTCCCACATGTTATAAGTCAAACAAGTTTTCATCCTAATTTTGTGCATTAATTTTATCAAGATTTGTCATTATCTATCTGATAACGAAAAAGAAATTATCAATCAATGTTCTAAATATACAAATATAATATCTTTAATTTGAATATATATAGACTACTTTTATTTGATTAAGAAAAAAATATTTTTTGTTTATTTTTGTTTGCATTAGAAATTGAAAAAGAATTACCATAAAAAATTGTAATCAATGTCCTTGAAAGTATTGGTTAATAAACCTCTCATCGAAATTACATTAAAATTGAAGACAACAAATTTTTAAACAGGTAGTAAATAGCTAAATTCTTATTAAAAAAAACAAAAACGAATAGCACTTGAATTTGACTCTTAAAAAGTGCTATTATCATTAAGTGGGAGATTAACTGTTAACTATTCTATTTTTTAAAATAAAAAATATTATTTATGTATTAAAAAGTCAGTTATTA
>NC_029789.2:124383857-124391115 GCF_000816755.2 Arachis ipaensis | reverse complement strand
ATATTTTGTGGAAGGATAAAAGAAAAAGAATTATATTATTACTAAATATCGTCCAATGTTGGCGGTGACTATTGCAGTAGTGCTACATATACGTGACTTCACTGACTTGTGAGACCATAATAACTTGCTTCACAACCAAAGTTAAAGATAGACATTAGAGATGGAATGATATATTTACACTTTTTATGTATATTTTTTATTTTAAATATTGAAAATTACTAATAAAATGGGAGAAAATAAAAGAATTATTTTTATATCACAAAACAAATATAAAAAATATAGAAAAAATGATACAAAAATGATTCTTTAGGCATTAAGCCATTAACTAACTCGATGGAAAATTTCTTTTTGTTACAGTATTTTTAGGGGTAACAAATTTATCCCTAGCGCCCAAAATAACCCAATGTCACCTGTGACTGAGAAGGATGAGTGGAGGCACGTGGTTGCCACGCGATGTAAATGGCATTGAACTGGTTAGTGGTTACAGCCGCAGTAGGTGGTCAAAAAGCGTAGCAACTTGGATCTTGGATTACAAACATGGAATGGGAATAGAACAAAGTCCATTACCTATTCACAACGCCGGACAGGTTAAGACCTCTTTTACTTACCTTCTTTTCTCTATATTCTTTAATTATATTTATGTGTACCTTCTTTTCTTTGCCTTTTTTTTTCTCTACTTTCTTTAATTATGTTTGTGTGTACTTTCTTTTCTTTGTCTTCTTTAATTATACATATAATAAGTATCTGTGTCCATGACTTATTCATAGATTCACAGGCTAAAATCTCTCTTTTTACTTTCTTTTCTCTTTCTTCTTTAATTGTATGTGTATCTTTTTTTCTTAGAGTATGTATATCCATTACCTACTTATTCATAAACGTCGAATAGATTAAGATCTCTTTTTCTTACATTCAATTCTTTATATATGTTTTTCAATTATTTATGTATTTTCTTTTCTTTATCTTCTTTAATTATATATGTGTATCCATTACCTATTTATAAACGTGGATCATGCTAAAATCTATTTTTTTAACATTTTTTTCTATTTTTTTTAATTGTGTGTACGCATACGTACTTCTATTCACAAACGTTGAATATATTAAGATCTCTTTTTTATTTTTTATTTTTATTTTGTGTTTTTAATAATTTTATTTATTTAATTAAATTGAATCGAACACAATTTAACTATTGGTTCGATTAAACAATTAAAGGATCACTCAATTGGTTCGATGATAGATTCGATATTTAGAACGTCAGTAAAAATAAGAAACGACAAAGATGAAGCCTTCTCTTTTAAACTGATCATGGAGAAACCTTTACGGAAAAAATGGACAGAAAATTCTATAAATCAATTTATTTAAAGTGTTTTTAGGTACGTAGTGGTGTCATTTTATTCAGATGCGCAAGTACTGGGACAAGGAACTAAGTTAGCTCAAATGGGTTAGAAAAATAATTTTGACTTTAGATTGTAAATAAATTGAACTAAATTTAAATAAGGATATCAAAAAATTATCCTTCCCCTGTCCACTTGGCAACTTTGCTTTCGGGGCATGGTCCTTAAATATTAAATAATAACACAATTTATTAACGTTGTTTATGACTAACGATGTCATGAATGGAAACTTTCTCTTATGGATATTTTTGCCGTCCCATAATGTCAATTGGGCAGGTTATGTTGTATTAGGAGGTGGTAAGGGATTAGGGTTTAGGAAGAATTATGGCATCCTGGGGAACTAGATTCCTCTTGTTTAAACATTGTTGTATTCAAGACCAAAAAAGAACGTTGTTGTATTCGTACAGCTATCCTTTTTTACTTATTTTTTTAATAACGTAGATGAAAGTGGTTAGATTCAACCTTTCAATTTCATTAGAATGTAAAGTTATAGGGCTGGTGATTTTATATTAAAAAAGAATTTTAGAGATCAACCCTTTTTATAAGCTGCATTTGGATTTTGGATATATCTTAGCGTAGGAGAGGAAATCATTTATTTTTGCTATTAATGTACGTACATATGGAAGGAATAATAATAAATGGTGGAATTGGGTAAAGATATATTTGAGTGGGGGGATTCAAATCTCCGAATGGAGAAGCATGGCTTATGGAAAGGGAAGCATGGAGCCAACAACCCAACCATGGTGGCATATTAATGTAACATGGCTAAGAGTGATTGGCCACGAGGCTAAGGCGTGGGTTGAAAGTCCTAACGCGTAACACCTAAGAAACTACTACTACTACTAAGAAGGTCCAACTTCAACGACTCCACTATTGAAATTTTTAGATTCTAAACAAAGATAACACACTTCCTCTTCAACTTCCTTTTCTTGTCTTTTTATGTTGTGGATAAGCTCCATGTATTCTCACATCCCACCATATTCCCTCCGTCACATATTTTAATCAGAATTTATCTATTTATTATGAAGTGTATGTAATCTAATTCCTCATTTTACGTAATGAAATTTAAAATGATATTCTATTCCATAGCGCCGCGACTTTCAAATTCCTCGTTCGTGTAGTGTTCCCTTTGCCCCCATTCCCCCCAGTCCACACGTCTTTCCTTTCGTTTCCATCTCTATTCAAATTTCCTGTTTCCACAACCTCTCTCCTCTTATCCATCCATATAAATACTCATTCATCTACCTTCTTATTAGTATCTCAAATTCTAGCATTACCGAAATCAGTAACATTTTCTAAGTGTACCACTTTTATTTTTTCATCAATCATAATCCCAAAATGGTTGATTTAGAGTGGAAATCAAAGATGGCAAGGTCCAACATCAACATGCACCATCCCAAGTCCCCAAAACTCACCGTTTCAGACAAATCCGTACTTCAACCAAACTTACCCGCTTTGCAGCTACATCTTACACCAAACGACTTCAAAACAGCGTCGTTTTCCCTTTGTGAAGCTTACGACAACTACCTCAGCCTCCCTCAGCTACGAACACTCTGGGCCTCAAACAACTTCCCCAACTGGGCCCACGAACCCATCATCAAGCCCGCTCTCCACGCCCTCGAGATCACCTTCCGATTCATCTCAACCGTTTTCTCAGACCCAAGGCCGTATGCCAACAAACGCGAGTGGGCCCGCAGGCTCGAGTCCCTCGCCAAGGCCCAGGTACAGCTCATCGCAACGCTCTTCGAGGACCAGGAAGAAAGCCCTGAGACACGTGGCGAAGTTCCGGTTAGTGACATCAGCAGTAGCGGTTACAGAAGCTACAGCGAGGCTAGCTTGCTTCCAAGGCTCGCCACGTGGCACAGATCCAGGGATGTGGCTCAGAGGATCCTCGCCACCGTGGAAGCCGAGATGACGAGGTGTCCATACACTTTAGGCTTGGGCGAACCAAACCTCGCCGGAAAACCGATCCTCCGTTACGACGCCATTTGCAGGCCAAACGAGCTTCATTCCCTTAAAACGACGCCGTTGGATCACCTGGATAACTTCGAGAACTTGAATCTCCGCGCGACGCACCAGATTGTGGAGTCCTGGTCACGCGCCGCGCGCGTGCTGCTCGAGAGTGTTGCGGAGTCGGTGGAAGGAAGAAGGTTCGAGAAGGCCGCAAGGGAGTGCTACGCAGTGGAGCGGATCTGGAAGCTTCTAACGGAGATCGAGGACCTTCACTTATTGATGGATCCAAACGATTTGATGAAGCTGAAGAAGCAGATCGAGATTCGGTGTTTCGGCGATACGGCGGCATTTTGCTTCCGGTCAAAGGAGCTAGTGGAGGTGACGAAGATGTGTAGGGAGATGAAGAGGATGGTGCCGGAGATATTGGAGGTGGAGGTTGATCCGAAGGGAGGGCCGGGGATAGTGGAGGCCGCGATGAGGGTTTATGCGGAAAAGAAGAAGGAGAGTGTGGTGGAGGTGTTGCAAGCGATGCAGGGAATAGAGGCGGCGATGAAGAGATTCTTCTTCGGTTACAAGCAGGTTGTGGCGGCGGTGATGGGGAGTGCGGAGGCTGGCGGGAACCGAGTTGGTTCCGGCGACTCGCTGATAGAAGAGGAGTGGGTCGCGGTGGGGAGGCGGAGAGGGCCTGACGGTGTGAGAGGAGTCTATGTGTATGATTGTTGGAAGTAAGTAGATTAATGTGAGAGAAAAGATAAACGTTTTTATAGGTTTTAATTAGGTTTACGGCGACTCGCTGAGTCAGATATTCCTGGAGCCAACGTATTTCCCGAGCCTCGATGCAGCAAAGACGTTCCTGGGGTACTATTGGGATAATCACGAAAATGCCCTTGCTTGACACTGACATTTGAATGGCACTGTCATTGTCTTGACGCTTGATACAATGATTCCCAATAATAAGGACTTTAAGGAGGGAAAAGAAAAGAGGGAAAGGTGTCAGAAGCTAGAAATTAAGAAAGAAATTGAAGTATTCTTTTCTTGTTCCTTTATATATGAACTAATTTCTCATTGTAAAATGGTTCGTGTAACAACCATTTCCTGTAAAATATTTAACAATTTTTTGGATTATTTACATTCACATGGATCTTTTCAGTTATTTTTCCTTTTTAGTTTCAAATCTTTTAATATTTTTATTTATTTTTTCTATTTAAAAAAAACTTAACTCACGAATAAACCGTTAAACTAAGGAAAAAAAAAGTTGAATTATTAGAACAAGCACAAAACCGAACGGGATAAAATTTGCATGAGTGTTGTTGTTTTGAATGAAATAAATTTTGGATATAAGAGTAGTTAAATGGATTTTGTCCGGTTACAGGTTAAAAAGTACTTAACTAATAAACATTATCATTTTTAATCCATATTTAATAAATAATAATTTGTATTTATATTATCTTCCAAAGAAAAAATTGTTATATACTTATATATATAATATATATCCCGAACCCATGCTACATAAATAATGCACTCACCTAACTCATAACAGTTACGAAGGATGATAATTATGGGCAGCTCTTTCTTAATCTTGTTAAACAGCTAATCCTGCCTATTCTTAAAAAATGCTCTCTAACACAGTTTTTTTTTAAATATAATTCCCCAATACACCTTACCAAGAAGCAAACTTTAGAGTTAAATTAAAAGGGTAATTTGTTTAGCAAATTAACGGAACGAAGTAGAAGTAAATCATTGACTTTTGATGAATACAGAAGAAGCTTGGACACAGAAACTAGTCAAACATGGGAAGCCGAAGCACAATACTTTGGATGTGAGACACAACCTCTTCTAGAAAGTATATGTTTTTGCCCAAAAAATGAAAAAAAAAAAAAAAAAGGAGACAGAGAGAAAGAGGGTGCATGTCTATTACGGTGAAATTGGAAATGTTCTATGATCCACTAGGATCGGGTCTTATTTATCTGTGGATTAAATTGTCAGATTAATTCAGCGATAATGAATTGAGGTACGATAATAAATGTATAATACATTTTTTTACACCAAAAAATAAGTGCATGCCACTTATAGTCAGACAAGAAAAAAATGCTAACGTCTTCTACAAGAATAGTAATCATACACAAATCTTACGTGCACCATAGAAAGAGTCATATAAATAATGAGTTCGGATAACAAAAGAAAGTGAATAGAATGGTGGTGCAAGTCTCTTCCAAACTTAATCTAGAATGGTAGACTCAATAACCTTATCTATATAATCTATAATATCATTAATTATAAATCAATTGCCACTTAATTCTTAAACATGTTCTCTCACATTTTTTTTATTTAAATTGTCAATCACAGATTTAAAAATGGCAACATAGCAGGAAAGAAACCAATACAAAATGGCTACATGGTTTTCTCATAATCCTCCCCATATTTGTGTTGTTATTTTTCCCACATATTTTCTCGCTACGTTTGCTTTGTTGTTTTACAAATTTGTTTTTCAGGTTTGGACACAACCCGGCTTCCATGGGCTCTATAATCTTTGAATAAAGTATGGAATGTATGGGACTATGGGCTTCTTGTCTATTATTGTCTTATAACTTTATAAGTATTTTTGTGATTAAAAAAAATTTAAATCTTTATATTTTGAATTTATTTTTTAAAATATTTTAATTAAATTGTTTATTCAAACTCATCTTGTAATCCCTTCTGCATTCAAAAAGATGTTTTGAAAATTTGAAAAAAAAGTCAATTACTCAAATGGACGAATGGGATGAAGAGAAGATTCTTCTTCAGTTGATGAAGCTGCGTGGACGAATGGGATGGGTGAGCGACAGGAGCAGAAGCTGCAGGAGGTGTTAGACGCTGTTCATCAATAAAACCATTTTCAGCAGAGAACTGATCTCAGTTCTTATTTGTAATCCACTTAATATAAAAAATAAGGAGGCCACTCAGATAAAAACGCTTAAAACGTCTTTTTTTAAAGATGTTTTCATGTTGTGTTTTAATTGGTTTATGTATAATTTATTCGGTGTTCTTCATCACATATTATTAAATTTCTCAAAAGATTTTCTTTCCAAAAATAATAAAAAACATCTAATTTAAAAAACAAAAAAGGTAATAGTTAATTTATTACCTTTTTTGTTTTAGTCCAAATTAAATGTTTTTTATTGTTTCTGGAAAGAAAATCTTTTGAGAAATTTAATAATATGTGATGAGGAACACCGAATAAATTATACAGAAACCAATTAAAACACAACATGGAAACATCTTTAAAAAAAGACGTTTTAGGCGTCTTTCTCTGAGTGGCCTCCAAAAAATAAACTCTACATCAATTTTTATGAGATTAAGTTAATTTTGGAGTTCACCAAAGATTAAACTCTTGACCTTTTAAATTTAAAGTTCTGATACCATGTTATGAAACCACTTATTCCAAACCTCCATTGTACTTCTATTATACACATTGTACAGATATTTCATTGACTTCTTATACTTCCTCTTTTCTTTTTCATTAAAAAGAACTAACTTTAGTCTTTATTATGATCTCACTTAATTAATTAATTAAAATTATTAAAATTATATTAGTTATTATTTTTTTATAATAATATTATTTAAATTTATAAATTTAAAAATAATTTATTATAAAAAAACATCAATATTAAAAAATTTATAATATAGTTAATATTTTTAAATTTTATAAATAAAAATAAATAATTCAAACAAAAATTATTTTATAATGTGAAAATGTTTAAATTTATTTTTTTTATGTAAACAAATTTAATTAATTATAATTTAATATAACAATATAAATAATATTTGATATTAATTTAATATAATTTTTTATATTAATTATAATTTAAATAATTAATATAAATTATTAATTAAATAAAAATATAATTATTTAATTAATTTTTTTAAAAAATAAC
>NC_029789.2:124372185-124376839 GCF_000816755.2 Arachis ipaensis | reverse complement strand
ACTAAGAGTTCTTTGAAGGAGGAACTCCTTCTCCTCGAACTATATGGAGGGACTCATCTTCTTTCTTTTTCAACGGATGGAAGTCTATCATGTCAGAAAAAATGAGTTAGAAACTCACCCATTGAAGTTGTTAGTACCATTCACACACACTCTAAAACTACTCAGAGAGTTCATCTAGGTTCTTCACTCTTCACTGAGAATCAAACCCGGATGTGATTTTTAATGTGGCACAATATATACTGCTAGTACAAGCCTCCAATCACAGGGAGATTATTGCATCTATAATGTATAAACACTAACAAATACACGAGGCACAATATAATAGGAGATATATTGATACGTAAATTTTAAAATTTTATAAGATATAGGACATACATACATATAAAATATAAAATATAAAATATTTTTTAAATAAATTATAATGATATTTTGATATTTTATTGATATCAAATATAAATTAATTTTTTAATTATTTTTAATGTCTTATTTTAATTATATTAAGTATTTAAAATATTTTTTGTTTTAATAAATAATAATATATATTATATCTATATTTATTTTAATAATATATATTAAAAATAAGACTGGACACGCTGACACGTGATGGTATTTAGGTGTCTAAACGTATTTGGAGAAATTTTTTTTTTTATTTTTTATGAAGATACGGTTAGACACCGTAAATACGCATGTCGGACAAGTATCACTGAGTGTCGTATTCAAAATATGTCTGACATGTAAACACGACAATCCAATAAAGTATCCGTGCTTTATAGTTATGCATTAATGAAGGTGATCATGATGTTGGGCTTTTTAATTGGTAGATTTCACATATGTTTAGTGAAGAAGGACTTTGCTCCAATACTTGTTGGATGATTGAGAAAAATTAAGAAATAATGCTGACAAAAAATAAAAAAAAAGTAATAAACTACTCTTTTGTTAGAGTTATCGCTGCGGCCCGTTATTCTGCTCCTGCAAAATATGTGTGAATTTATTGTAGTATAATAATTTTATGGTCAGTTATAATATACAGATGTAAATCTGTATAGAGTTAAAGAGATTTTTTTTGTTCATACATTTTTTAACACGTATTTATCTTTTTGTGAATGGAAGTTGGCTCTCAGTTTGGTTTTGGAGTCTGAAGTCGAAGGAAGTCTATTTATTAATATTTGAAGATTGTTCACGTTCAGTATAATATGAATACATATTAAAAAATTTTTTGGTGACTGAATAATATTAAAATTTGGCTTTTATACATGTCTCTCAAAATAATTACAGTATTTTTTCAATATTTATTTAATTCTGTAAACTCAATCCTTAAGAATATATATATTATAGTGCGAAAGCGTACTTGTACTCATAGAAATTAGAAATTAGAAATTAAGGTAAGAATTGTCTCAATCTTTCGCAACCAAAACCTTCTGTATTTCTAATAGGACGAGTGAATTGCAACTTCTCTGATAGGAAAAGAGTTGCCAAAGCCATAGTTGTCAGAACCGAACCGGTGATCAAACCGATCAAGTTATTGGTTCATTAATTTATTAGTTCAACCGATAAATTACTGATTGAATCAGTAGAATCGGTCCTACATAAATAAAAAATATAAAATAGTAAAAGGTTGAGTAAAGTGACAATTAGATCCTTGAAGTTTTTAACTTCGGATTAATTAGACCTTGAAAAAATAAAGTACCAATTTGGTCTTCCATAATAGTAAACGGTGAACACGTTATGTCCCTCTATCAATTTATCATGTGAAACTTAATGGTGATGATTATATGTCCTACTAATTAGTCCTAAGTCGAAATCCTCAAAGACCTATTACATCCGTCACTATATATATATATAAAAGAGCAAATCTAATTAAAACAACTAAACTAATAAATAAAATCTAACAATTTTAGTTAAATAAATGGTCAAATTAATTCCTAAAAGATATCTCATTCTTTAAATTGGTTTTTGAAAGATTTTTTTAATCAAATTCGTGCTTTAATTTAAAGATTTTAAATTAATCATATTAGTCTTTTCATCACTTTGTTTGTTGATAGTGTCAAAATTTATTAATGTAACACATTAAGTGACACCCCAACATACATCTAGGAGTCTTAATTGACTATTAACATTATTAGTTTATGAACTTAGATCAAATCAAAACCTAATTGAGGAGAGAACTTGAGACATTGAAATCCCTTAATTTGGGGTTGATTTGATCTAATTTTATAAACTAATCATGCTAATAGTTAATTAAAACTCATATGTGTATATGTTGGAATGTCACTTAACATGTTACATTAGCAAATTTTGATATCATTAACAAACAAAATGACAAAAAGACTAACATGACTAATTTAAAATCTTTAAAGGACGAATTTAATTAAAAAAAATTTAGAGACCAATTTAAAGAATGAATAATCTTTTATAAAGATTAATTTGACCATTTATTCAATTTTAGTTGTTATTAAAGAACTTTAAAAAAATAGTGTTGGTCATCTTCATTCTTCAACAAAAATATTTGTAATAGATGGTAATGTGAGTATTACATTTTTTTTTGGAAAACAAGTATAGGTGATGTTACATAATTACACCAAGTTAGTTTGATAATTAAGTTTAATTAAATTAGTTTAATAGTTTTGTGACACAATATAAACCACCTTAAGTTAACAATAAGGAGGAGGCACATATTATATCACAATTTTATTTATTCTAACATTATAAATTTTGAATTTATTAATATGCCTGTAGAAAAAGTGTCAAATGTATATTTAAATGTGAGCTCAAAATTATTATAAAATACTGAAAAAAATATTGGGTTATTTGGATTAACAAAATAAAATAAATAATGCTATCAATTATTGAGACACTTGTATAAAATTTAATGCATTTGTAAGTGAACCGTACACAAATTTATCTATTTTTAATATATAAAAGTAGATGCATAAATTTATCCACATTACTTTTAAGACATTTCTTCCCTCCTACTAATGCCATGTTAGCAATATCGCTTACTTGGCAAAATTTTAGAATCAACCACTCAATTCTTGCAAAATCAATTATTATTTCTAAATCAGAAAAAAATAAAATATACAAATAAAAAACTAAAAAATACAATACAATAAATTTGTAACCTACAAATACATTGAATTCATATTCCTATATTTATTATATCTTACCGTTATAAACAATACAATAAATTTATAACCCCAACAATTAATTTATTAATTTTTATAAATAACTCAGTAAAGTTAATAAACATCTATATTACAAATGTCGTAATAATATTATTAATCATAATAAATTTTACGTTATAAGTATTCAAATTTCATACTATTTAAACTACTTATATAAGTCTCTTATCACTATTCCTTCAAATAACATCAAATTTAGCACAACAAAATTTATTTCCGAACTACACATCTCAAACTTACTCAATAGAGTATCATTCTTATCAGATCAATAGAGCATCATTCTTTCAGAGCAGAATGATTAGAAATCGAATAACTATCAAAGATCTAATGGCCATACAATGAGAATCTGATGATCAGGTATGACAAAAAAAATTCACAACATGCATCATACATTCATACTTACTCAAATACCATATACCTAATGATAACATAAATTGAATATTGGAATAGAAAAAGATCTTCACAATTTTAGCAACTATAAACGAAATTGATGACAATTTTGGATGGAACTATGTTTGGATGGAACTATGTTGAATGTAAAAAGTGTCAGAAGAAAGCATATAAAAAAGGAAACAACTACATTTGTGGCACATGTAATCAATCACTACAATATCCAACAATAAATAAAGTAACTCTATATACTTTTCATAATCTCATCTATCAAATTATTAGTTACTAACCCAATACTTATTTTAGGTTCAGAATTCAATTAAAGATTTTAGATCAAAGTGTTACAACAACTTTTGTACTATTTGATAGCGAAGCAAAAAACTTATTGGGCACAACTGCTTCAAATCTAATGACATTTCAGAAAAATAATGACATTGAAGCACCACTACATCAAGAGATTAAGGAGAAAGAAAAGCATACAAATTCAAGACACATCTTTGAAAGAAAAACATACATACAAAGATGGAACAAACAATACAATAGAAAGTGTATCAAACTCAACAATTCATAAAGAACATGCCTTCATAAGAACCTGCAACAGAAGGAAGAAAGCAACAACTCTAACAACAACCAATAAAAAAAAAGAAGGACGAGCGCCATATAAGAAGACTAAGTCTATCAACTAAAACAAATGTAAAAATCAAACCACCAAATAAAAATATCACTTTGTACAACTCTCTCATCCAAATCTTTTGTACTACAAATTATTTTAAATTTAACTTTAATTTACACGTATTTAATTTATTTCTACAAAATATAATAATTTTTAATATTTATTATATACTATCATTAATTTACCGCCTAATTTTTAAATAAATAGGCTTATTTCATTTCCAGGCTTTAAAGCCAAGCCATGAGCCAACTTTTCATTTACAAGACAATAAATGGACACATGTCAAAAAGAACATGATTAAAATATAATCTCTGTAAATTTATACAAATTTACATTTGTACAGTATAAGAACCCTAATTTTATTTGTTAAACTAATTTGGATTGGCGAGTGGTCAATTAAAAAAAATAATAA